>NW_026111833.1:62500-112500 GCF_024679095.1 Eriocheir sinensis
AAAAATAATACTCGTGTTTGAAGGAAGGAAGGAAGGAAGGAAGGAAGGAAGGATATCGAAATGAAGAAAAAAATAATACTCGTGTTTGAAGGAGGGGAGGAAGGAAGGAAGGAAGTACAGAAATGAAAAAGAAAAAGAATACTCATTTTTTTAAGTGATGAAACAATGAAAGGAAATAACAGAAGAAAAATGAAAGGAAGGAAGGGAAAAAAAGATAAGACAAAGGCATAAAGACACAGAAGACCAAACAAAAGACATTGGTATCATTTCTGATTTATGGGAAAGAAAATGAAAACGGGAGGATAGAAAAATGAAAGGGAGGAAGGAAGGAAGGATGGAAGGGAAAGAGAGTAAAAGAGGAAAAAGAGGAAAAGACGAATATAAACCTACAGAAGATTTTGTGAAGGATGAAATGAATGAGAGAAAGAAGGAAGGTAGGAAGAAAGGAAGACAGGAGGGAAGGCAGACAGGAATGAATGAATGAAGGAAGGAAGGAAAGAAGTACGGAAGTACGGAAGGAAGCGAGGAAGGAAGGAAGGAAGGAAGGAAGGCAGAAATGAAGGAAAAAGGGAAGAAAGAGAAGAATAAGAAGAAAAAACGAAAATAAACCTACAGAAGAATTTGTGAAAGATGAAATGAATGAAAGAAGAAAAAAAGGAAGGAAGAAAAGCAGGAGAAGTTGGAGGAAAAAGAGGGAGAAAGGGAGAGAAAGAAGGAGAAAAAGAGGGAGGCAGTGGCGTATCAGCAGCAACGAGACATAAGGCAACATATCTCATAAATCAGGAGGAGCAAATTTTTCCCTCAAAGATTTATCGCCGGAGATGGAAAAAAACGGCGCGGGAATTTTCTTGAAGCCCGACTTGCAGTGAATGACTCTCGAGGAACCGATGATTTTATGAGTGATTCTGGAGTTTCGTGTATTTGGACATTATGAGTTTCGTGTATTTGGACATTATGAGTTTCGTGTATTTGGACATTATGAGTTTCGTGTATTTGGACATTATGAGTTTCGTGTATTTGGACATTATGAGTTTCGTGTATTTGGACATTATGAGTTTCGTGTATTTGGACATTATGAGTTTCGTGTATTTGGACATTATGAGTTTCGTGTATTTGGTCATTATGAAATTTATGTAGTTTATCGTTTTTTTTTATTATCAAACAAAATAAATGATGAAGACACAATTATACAGTTGCTTTAGTCCTCTCTGAACCCATGGATGTTAGTTTATTGATGTTATTTTGTTTTATTTGTCTTTAATCTTCCTTCATTTCAAAACATGAGTCTTCTTTTCGTTTTTCATTTCGATTTCCTTCTTTCCTTCCTTTCTCTCTTTTTCCCGTTCTTCCTTCCTTCTTTTACTTACCTTATTTTCTTCAATAGAGAAAAAATGATTGTCTTTTTTTTGTCTGTCCTCTTTTGTCTTGTCTATTTTTTTCTCTCTGCTTCCATGATTCCTTCATCATTTTCATCCATTGTTTCTTCAACTTAAAACATGAACCTTCTTTTTTTTTCATTTCGATTTCCTTCCTTCCTTCCTTCGTTCTTTCCTTCTTTACTTCCTTCCCTCCTTCCTTCCTTCCTTCCTTCCTTCCTTCCTTCCTTCCTTCTTTCCTTCCTTCCTTCCTTCCTTTTTTTTCTTCCTTCCTCCACTCCTTCCTTTCTTCCTTTTTTTATGTGGCTTTCATCTTACTTTGTGCAACTAATCAATACAGGAAATTATATAACCAATAAAAAGCATATCAAATCACACTTAACATCCTTCTCCACGCCTAACGAAAGAGAAAAAAAGAAATACTACACAACAAAAAGGTAAAGTTGAGAGCATACCTTATAGCTGCACGTGGCCTCGGTGCTCATCTTCGTCACATTGCCCGTTGAACCTCTGAAGGGAAAAAAAAATCATTACGAGAAACACAAGACACTGCAACAATGAATCACAGAATAGGGACGAGTGTGAAAACTATAAATACTAAATACAAATAACTAAAAATAACTAAAAATAACAAAAAATGACTAAGAATAACTAAAAATGACCAAGAACAACTGCAAACAACTACAGATAAAAAAAAACTAAAAATTACTACAAATTAAAAAAAAAAATACATATGAATTATTAAACACTTCAGCCAGACAGCGGTCATGAACACACACATTACTGCTTCGCCTGACCGACAATGGCCCACGAAAGACACAGAATCCCTTCCAAATTGTTCAATAAAGATTTAATTAACGATAACAAAAACGGCGGGTCAGGTGGAGGCGAGAGGCAAGGTGAGCGAGGTCAAGGTCAAGGCCGCGGACGAGTCGAGGCGCTTCATTACTCGCGCTTCGCTTTATTCACGGGCGTATGAAGCTTCGAACTCACCAGACAAGCGACATTTACGGATGTTCTTTTTACGCATAGGTTTTGTGTTACAGTGAAAATGAATATGCATGAAACTGGTTGGTAAAACGACATGCAAATTACATTATGAACGCATAGGAAGATAGAGATATGGATAGATAGATAGATAGACAGATAGATAGATAGATAGATAGATAGACGGATAGAGATAGATAGATAGAGGTTTTTTTACAGCAAGGGAGGCAGATCAAGGGCAAAACACAAAAAACATCAACAACAAAAAAAAAGCCCACCAGATGCTGCTCCGACAAAAAAAAAAAAAAAAAAAGAGATCAGAAGAAGTCAAATCAAGATGAATAGATAGATAGATAAGTAGATTAATAGATATGTAGACAGGGATAGAGAGTAGGGCAGATAGAAAGTAAAATGAAAGAAAAAAAATGAAAAAGAAGGAAAGAAAAAAAAGAGAAAAAAATGAAACAAGAGATATCATAGGCAAAAAAAAAAAAATGTATTAATGAAAAGTTGGAAAGAAGGACGTAGGGAGATGTGTGTAAGGAAGAGGGAACGAGGGGAGAGAGGTGGGGGTGGGGGTGGAGAGACGTCTAACCAAAAACTGTCGATATGGTTGATGGGGGCAAGAAATTAAAGGAGAGAAACGTCGAGATAAAACGTTTTCAAGGGATTGACACTCTTTGGCCTTTCAAGAGTAGGGTTTGTAATTGCTAAGATCTCTCTCTCTCTCTCTCTCTCTCTCTCTCTCTCTCTCTCTGTGAACCAAGAAATTTAATTATGTTTCTGTTCATAGGCTTCCAATGTCCACTTTCATCCTCCTCCTCCTCCTCCTCCACCTCCTCCTCCTCCTCCACCTCCTCCTCCTCCTCCTCTACCTCCTCCTTCAAGAAACTGAAGTCGGCGGGATTAGGCGACGATCTGACAGCGTGGATCAAAGACTGGCTCACTGAAAGAAAACAACGAGTTGTACTCAACGGACAGGCCTGAGTGGCTCCCGGTCACAAGTGGAGTGCCACAGGGTCAGTGCTGGGACCCATACTTTTCATCATATATATCAACGACCTAGAACTAGGATTAAAATCCAATCTTTCAAAATTTGCCGACGACACAAAGGTGGGTGGAAGGCCTCACGACGGCAGACTGCGAAATTATCCAGAGAGACCTGGACCAGATATCTCGGTGTTAAGTAAAATGGCAGATTTCCTTCAACTCTACCAAATGTAAAGTAATGCATATCGTTTCCAGAAACAGCAACCACAAATACCCCATGGGTGGCGAACCACTACATGTTGTGCAAGAGGAAAGAGACCTCGGGGTCACCATCAGCAGTGACTTGAAACACAAAACACTGCAAGTCCGCCTGTAAGAAAGCCAATACAATGCTTGGGTTCATATCGAGGAACTTCGAATACAAGACGCCGGGAGTTATGTTATCCTTGTATAATTCGCTGGTAAGGCCCCACCTGGAATACGCCGTGCAATTCTGGTCTCCTAATTACAGGAAAGACATTGAATTACTTGAGAGTACAGCGCCGCGCCACGAAGATGATACCATCACTGAGGACGAAACCTTATGAAGAACGACTCGAGCGACTCAACCTCTTCACGTTGGAAAAGAGTCGACTTCGGGAGACATGATACAAGTCTTTAAGTACCTGAACAAGCTCAGCAACGTTGATCACTCCAAACTCTTCACGCTACAAACTAACCTGAGAACAAGAAACAACGGAAAAACAATTCAAGCAAAGCGATGCAATACCGACATCGGCAGGAGTTATTTCTCGAATAGAGTTGTTCGCCACTGGAACAGCCTTCCTGCAGAAGTGGTTAGCGCAGAGACCATCAACTCCTTCAAGAAACGCATTGATCGCCACTTTGCTGCAACAGGAGTGAACTGAACGTTCCCAAGAGTAGGTACACAAGTGCTTTAATCCTTCCCTGCAAGCCACTCCTGTGGCAAACGGATTGATTAAATCACTGAACGCAGGCAGCCTAGTTATGAGCCAACAGGCTTTCTGCTGCCTGCTAGTCCATGTTTCCATGTTTCCATGTTTCCATGTTTCCTCCTCCTCCTTCTCTTTCTCCTCCTCCTCCTCCTCCCCATTGCCTTTCTTCCTCATCTTGCACATTCCCTTCCTCCCCTTTCTCGTAACTCTCCTAACTTGCCTATCCTCTTTCTCCATTCTTTATTCTTCTATCTCTATTCCTCCTCCTCCTCCTCCTCCTCCTCCCTTATGTCCCCGAAGAACCAGGAAGTCTACCAATTTTCCGATCAGCAGGAACAGGAAGAGAAGACAAAGTATTCGGGGTTTTGCCTTTCACAGGATTGAGGTGAAATTTGCGGCATTACAGGGAAAGATGCGGTTCTCTCTTTCTGTCTGTCTGTCTGTCTGTTTGTCTGTCTGTCTGTCTATCTCTCTATATCTGTCTATCTTTCATCTCTATCTATATTTTATTCTTTTTTCATTTTCTATTTTTCTTCCTTTATCACTTTTTTTTGTATATCTTTCTTGTTTACATTTACTTTCTTTTCTTTCTTTCTCCTTTTTCTTTATATTTATCTCTTTTTTTAATCTCTTAATTTCTATCTCTACCTTTACCTTTTTCTATTTCTTTATCTCTATCTCCATTTCTTTATCTTTCCAGCTTTCTTTCTTTCTTTCTTTCTTTATTAAATTTTTCTCTCTCTCTCTCTCTCTCTCTCTCTCTCTCTCTCTCTCTCTCTCTCTCTCTCTCTCTCTCTCTCTCTCTCTCTGTGAACCAAGAAATTTAATTATGTTTCTGTTCATAGGCTTCCAATGTCCACTTTCATCCCTCCTCCTCCTCCTCCTCCTCCTCCTCCACCTCCTCCTCCTCCTCCTCCTCCTCCTCCTCCTTCTACTCTTCTTCCTCCTCCTCTTCCTCCTCCTCCACCTCCCCCGTGTCTTTCTTCCTCATCTTGCACATTCCCTTCCTCCCCTTTCTCGTAACTCTCCTAACTTGCCTATCCTCTTTCTCCATTCTTTATTCTTCTATTTCTCCTCCTCCTCCTCCTCCTCCTCCTCCTCCTCCTCCTCCTCCTCCTCCTCCTCCTCCTCCTCCTCCTCCTCCTCCCTTATGTCCCCGAAGAACCAGGAAGTCTACCAATTTTCCGATCAGCAGGAACAGGAAGAGAAGACAAAGTATTCGGGGTTTTGCCTTTCACAGGATTGAGGTGAAATTTGCGGCATTACAGGGAAAGATGCGGTTCTCTCTTTCTGTCTGTCTGTCTGTCTGCTTGTCTGTCTGTCTGTCTATCTCTCTATATCTGTCTATCTTTCATCTCTATCTATATTTTATTCTTCCTTTATCACTTTTTTTGTATATCTTTCTTGTTTACATTTACTTTCTTTTCTTTCTTTCTTTTTTTTTCTTTATATTTATCTCTTTTTTTTAATCTCTTAATTTCTATCTCTACCTTTACCTTTTTCTATTTCTTTATCTCTATCTCCATTTCTTTATCTTTCCAGCCTTCTTTCTTTCTTTCTTTTTTCTATTTTTTCTTTATCTTAATTTCTGCCTATTTCTCTCTCTCTCTCTCTCTCTCTCTCTCTCTCTCTCTCTCTCTCTCATTAGGCCCCGTGTATGTGGAGACAGCGCCACAAACCATTCTGGCCCCTCACCTGGCGGAGGCGTAATTAACCTGATTACTTCCCTCATTAAGTGACTGTTTATACACACCGCGACGCAAATGACTTCATATCCCGCTATCTTGAGGAATGGCGCGTTTTTCTTTTTTTCGCTCGTACTTTTTTTTTATAGTCATAAGAAGAATTGTTGTTTTCGTGTTTAATTTTCCGGAAGTGATTTATCTGCGTTTTGGGGGGTTTGGGGAGGTGGGGGAGAATTGAGGTTGATAGGTTGGTTTTAATTTTAATTCTTATATGTTTACTTGCATGTTAATTTTACTTCTTTTACGTTTACTCACATTTTTGTACTCGGTTTTGCTTCTTTTATTTTTTTACATTATATTGGATTTTCATTTCTCACTCTTACGTAAGTCTAATTTTGTGTAACGTCGAAATTAGGGCAATGTTTCAATTATTGGTTTGTTTGTCTTCCTTTCCTTCCTCTTTTTCTTCTTCCGCTACTCGTTTTCTTCCTCTTTCTCCTTCTTTGATTAACGACAAATTCATCAGCAATATTTCTTCCATTAACCCTATTTCATCTTTCCTTCACCTTTTCCTCCTCCACCTCCTCTTAAATTACTTCTATTCTTTTTCCTCCCCTTCCTCGTTCGTCCATTTCACTCCACTATCATCACCTCCTTTTCGAAATCAAACTCCATCTCCGGCTATTTTTCTTCGCTATAACTCTTCCTGCCTTGCTCTCCCTCGCGCTCTCTCCATTACTTCTCCTTCCTCGTGTTTTATTTATCTCTCTCTGTGTGTCATCGGCTCCAAGACACACTGGCTGCACTTTACACATCTTGGGAATTCTCGGGTGATTATAAAGATTGCTGTGTCGTTTTCTTCTTTATCGCGACTTCTGATTTTGATTTGTGTTGCCTCGAGTTTTTGATGATGTCACACTGTATATTTTCCTACCTCAACTTGTTCCTGGAGATCACTAGCTATATATGGGATGCACTTCTTTAACCGAGTAGTAGTTTTAGTTTCAATAACATGAGAATCTGTATGCTAAAGAAAAACTTGAGCTATCCTAAAAAAAAAAAAATCACCTCGTATTTTTAATGTATTTTCATATATTTTGTTTATAGTTCCACATATACATGATACATAGACACGTCCATACTTGCACAGATATGAGAACACAAACACACACCCACACCCACACAAAGACACACACACACACACACACAATATAAAGAAGGCGCGTCAGGTTAACGGATGACTACGATAAAGGAGAACGAAACGATTAAGGAAATGAGATGGACGAAGAAGAGAAACAAAAGGAGGGAAGCGGAGTGTAAAGTGAAAACAAACGAGAGAGTGAGTGAACGAAGACATCCACTACAGAAACACTTAAAGAGATTAGAATCCTTTCCTCCTCCGCGGGCCAACCACCTAATCAGTTGTTGGCAGAGGAAGAGGAGGAGGAGGAGGAGGTAGAAGAGGAGGAGGAGGAGGGTAAGGTAGAAGAGGACGCGGGGGATTTAGAACGAGACGGGGAGAAGGTTGGGGTCGAGGTACTGGAGACTGATGAAAAAGAGTCATCACAACAGTCATCGCAGTGGTCCTTACGGTATGGCCTCTTCACCACCTTGTCCAAGACCCGCTGGAGCCTGGCCGAGGTGGCGGAGTCCAGCTTGAAGTCCTCCACGTCAAGGGCGCACTCCTCCTCGACCTCCTCCACCTCCTCCAAAAGGTCAGATTCGTCGTAAAAAGTTGCCATGGTTTCGTCTGCCCGATTTGGTGTCCTTAATATTAAAGGACCCAAATGCTGTTTTTAATGTTATAGAGGAGCTGTTGGCGCGGTACTTGGTCTCTGCTCCCAGTAATATCATCTCGTTAGCGAAGATGAGCTCTTGTCGAAGCCATTTCCTGAGGTTTATATGTTGTACTTACTGGAGGAATCGAAGGAAGAAAGAAGAGGAGGAGAAGGAAGAGAAGGAGTTGAGTCTTTCTATAATGAAGGTCTTATAGTGCAATCCTACGTAAAGTCCTACATCAAGAGGACCCAAAAAGGATAAAGATAAAAAAAGAAGGTTGAAATATTGCTCCGACGAGGAAGAGGGTAATCTTTTTTGTTCCCCTAAAAGGTTATAAAGTTTACATTCTCTCGAGTACTCCCTCCAAGGCCTTCTTCGATGACTATATAAATTTTATCTCCTTTATTTCAATGGAGGGATGAAAGATCGCGTTGTTGAGGGGCCGATACAAAGTTT
Organism: Eriocheir sinensis; assembly: GCF_024679095.1. NCBI lineage: Eukaryota > Metazoa > Arthropoda > Malacostraca > Decapoda > Varunidae > Eriocheir > Eriocheir sinensis. The sequence continues at coordinate 70,730 of NW_026111833.1, forward strand.
TCAGAAGAAGGTGATGGCTGACAATATGTTTTCACGAAGACGCGGAGGGGAGAGGAAAGACGGGAGGAGGGGAAGGGGGGAGAGGGATTAAAGGGAGGAGGTCGACGAGTGGAAAGGAGCAAGAAGGGGAAAGAAGACACGGGATAGGGAGGGAACATGATGAATGAGGAAGAGAAAGGAAAGAGGGATGAAATGAAGAAAGGAAGTGAAGGGGTGAAACAGGGAAACGGAGAAAGCGAAAGTCACGAAATAGGACAGGTCTAATAAGAGAGGGAAACAGAAAAGGCCAAAGAAAAGGCAAGGAGGTGACAGAAGGGGGAGATAAAAGGGAGATTAAAAAAAGGAAAAGAGAAAGAGACAAGGGAAAGGGCAAAGTTAACGGAAATAAAAAAAAAGAGGAAAGAGAAGAAAGAGGGAATAGGAGGTAATTGCAGAGGAAAGGATAAAACACTAAAGGAAAAAAACAAAACGAGTGGAGGAAACAGTAACGGGAAAGGAGAAAGCAGGATAGAAAGACACAACACCAAGAAAACAAGAAGAAAAACAACCATAAGAAGGGAAAAGAAGGAGAAAAAAGCCATATCTACTAGCAGACATGGAGGACAAATGCGAAAGAAAAAGAATAATAAAGGAAGAGAAAAAATAATGAAAAAGAAAGCATAATTCTACAAAAGTAAACGTAGGAAAATCGAGAAATGGGAAAATTAAAATGAGAGGGAAAAGCGCATCTTATAAAAAGCAAGGAGAAAGAAAAGAGAAAAGAACCAAAATGAGGAAGAAAAATAGAGGAAGAAAACATCGCTCTAAAAAAGCACACGTTGAAAAAAGAAAAGCGAAAAGAACCAAAAAGGGAAAGAAAAAGAAAAAGCGACTTTCTGAGAGCGCAAGAAGAGATGTCGAAGTCGGGGGTCGAAGTGTTTTCTCCCCAAAAATGTGGAGGAAGGTGGATGTTCCCGTCACCTCCACTTCAAGATGAGGTAATTGACTCCCTCCTCCTTCTCCTCCTCCTCCTTCTCCTCCTCCTCCTCCTCCTCCTCCTCCTCCTCCTCCTCTTCCTCTTCCTCCTCCTCCTCCTCCTACACCTCCACCTGTTTTGCCACCCTTGCCATTCTTCCAAAATCGTTCCGGGTCTCCATTTTCCCTTTAAATTCGATTCCCGTGTCTCTCCTCGTCTTCCTAAGTCTCTCTCTCTCTCTCTCTCTCTCTCTCTCTCTCTCTCTCTCTCTCTCTAGCCAAGAATCATAGAACCCTTCGAACTCTTCGACCTCTCGGTGAAAACTTACGTGATGAAATATATAAAGAAGACATTGATGTTCTAATTTCTGGAGAGGAAATGAGATGAAGATAAAAGAAATGTTATATTTCTCTGATTTTCGAAGATGAAACGGTAAGAATATTACAGGTCGTGGAAATGATATAAAAGACAAATAGAGCAATAAGGAATAGATTTAAAAAAGGAGGGATAGTAATGTGAGACGTAGAAAGGAAAATAAGAGAAGAAAATGTTTTAATGGATTGATATTTATAGAGAAACTAAAGACAAATTAAAAGCAAAAAATAAGGACAGAAAGAGATAACTAAAAAAAAGAGAAAAAAAACATTTAAACAAAGTGAGAACAAAAAAAAAAAAAAAAAACGCACACACAAGGAGCCTCTCGTCAGTGAATACAGGAAAAGGAAATCGAGGTTCTCTTCGACAAAGCGAACACCTGAGCTGCTGCCTCCGAACACACGCGGCGCTTCTCTGACTCTGGGAACATGTATTTAAGAGAGAATAAGAAACCTCTCTGTTTATATTGCTCGCGGTAATGGAGACGCATCAAGGCTACATAAGAGAGACGTGAGCTGGATGTTGCTCCTCAGTTCAGTTCAGAGTTGTTCGGAGGGAACGCCTTGGCAACGGCCCTACCCTTGTCCCTCTGATGTGCAGCTACAGTTCTTTCTTTTACAAATTTTTTCCCAATTTTTCTTACAATTGAGTATAAGATTGTATTTATTCTCTTTTCATTCTTAGATAATAGTTTACTGATATAGTTTTACAGGTGTGGTTGCAGAAGTAGTTGTTTTAAGGATGGAGCAATGTGCGTCTCTCTTTACTATTCTTATAACAGTAAATATGACAGAAACCTATCAAAGGGCGGTAATATAACGATAGTAAAGTAAGACAGAGAAAATAAGTTACCTATTAAATAAAATAAAAAATCACTTATATTTTTAGTAGAAACTGAAGAAAACCTTAAACCAATGTTCTCTCTCTCTCTAAAAAAAAAGGGAAAACAGAGAGAGAGAGAGAGAGAGAGAGAGAGAGAGAGAGAGAGAGAGAGAGAGAGAGAGAGAGAGAACAGATAAACAGTAACTAAGGGTCTCTATTCTGTTTGTATAAAGAAAACGAAAGAGGACACGTACCCCTGCGTTATTCGTATAAATGAGCGTGGTTGTGGTCGCTTCAGTGTGGCCGCCATGACAGCGTTAGTTTACGTTAACTTAATCTGCCTCCATTACGTAAAGCTGTTCTCCTCGTGGCGGGGAATTACCGGCCCGGGAATTAAATGGGTCGCCTCTTAATTAAAGCCTTCCAGACGCTGCGGGAATTAGACGCGGAATTATAAAAAAAAAAAATCACCTAGGAACGTAAAAACGCACTTATCGAGAATACTGTGAAATCTATCTATCCACCTGTCTATCTATCTTTATTCCTACCCTTCTATCAACCTATCAGTCACTCAATTAATTAATAAATGTGTGTATCTATCTACCGTAAAGGAACTTATCGATAACTACTATATCTATATATCTATCCCACTGTTACCAGATCGTCGTCCTCACCCTCTTATATTCGTCGATTTCCGAAACCAAAAAAACTATCTTCTCCACCCCATTACCTAGATTCATTTAAAGCTGCCGTTGAAATGGGTAGTTATTGGCGTTTTCCCGCAATACTATTATGGGTGAGGAACCGAAAAATGCGATATGGTAAGAGCGATCATCTGGTAACGTTGATCTATCCACCTCTCCATCTATCTATCTATGAATGAATGCATCAACTAATCAATCCCTACCTACCTATTTTTCATCTGTCTATCAATTAAGTACTCCAGCTATTAGTTTATCTCCCTATGTACAAAACCCATGTTGCCTTTCGCCTTCCTAATCGTTGTGTTTACCTGCCCCAACGCGTGGTAACTCAGGCAGGTTATTTTTATAGTGACGCCTCTTCAGGTTCACCGTGTCCCTGAGTTTAGTGTCGTCAAACCCTCTTTTCCTCACCTTTCAACAGATCCTTCCCTTTCCCTCCATTTCTCTTTTACTACATTTCTTTCAATCTTCCCTTTTCCTTTTTTCTAATTTTCCTTTTCCTTTCACCTTGTATCTCTCTTTTTTTTTCTATTTTCACCCTTCTCATCTCCATGTAAAACCTTTCCCTCTGTTAACCTCCCCCCCTCTCTCTCTCTCTCTCTCTCTCTCTCTCTCTCTCTCTCTCTCTCTCTCTCTGTGGATTTTAAATATTACTCCCATCTCCCTCGCCTTCACAATCTCCCAACGTCGCCCGAGGGAGATAAGTTCGGAGCACGTCTCTCCATTACCCCGTTTTCTATCCTATCTACAGGAGAGGAGGGGTGGCTGCTATGTTTTTCGCTCCTACCTAACTACTTTTTTTGCTCTAGGAAGGGGGGAAGGGTGATACTGCCAGACCTCAATTAAACGCTACACATCATCATCTCGTTTTCTTTTATCCAATCTACCCGAAAGGAGGAATGACCATAGCATTTTCTCATTCATAGGAAGTACCGCGAGGGGCAAATTTTATAAGGAGAAGTAAGTCAAGGAGTATTGGAAAGCCATACTCCTTAAACAGCTCCATCTCCTCCTCCCTCACCTCCTCTACCTCCAGGCACGAGGGATAGAGAAGGACCAGGTCATGAGAGGTTGGGGTCCTGCCTCTCGCTGGGACTCCAATAGGCAAGGAATCTACTGGCAGGGGCAAAAGAATCCCCAGAATTTAATAACCGTTCTCCACAATACGTGTAAAGGTTTTTGGATGAAGAACTTTTTGTCTTTTTCCTTCGCTCCCTCACGCCGAAGATAAAGAAGCAGAGGACAAGACAGACGAACGAAGACACAGAAAAAAAGGGATACAGACATAGCGGCGGACACACGCACACACACACGCACACACACACACACACACACACACACACTTTGAATGCATTAAGAAGAGGAGGAGGAAGCAGGAATGACAGAGTGGTTAGTAATGAAGATGAAGGTGTGGGTGGAGGAGGAATGCAATAAGTGGATAAAGAAAGAGGGCGCATGGTGGTGGTGGGTGGAGGGAGAGGCTGCAGAAGGGAGAAAGGAAGAGAGGGAGACAGAGATGAGGGACGAAGTGGAAAACATGAAAAAAGGAAGATGTGGAGGAGGATGTGGAGGAGAGGATGCAAAGGAGAAGAAAAAGGAGGGGGTGAAGGAAATGGAGGACGAAGTGTGGAAGATAAAAAAAAAAAGAAGAAGTGGAGGAGGATGTGGAGGAGAGGATGCAGAGGAGAAGAAAAAGGAGGAGGTGAAAGAAATGGAGGACGAAGTGTGGAAGATAAAAAAAGAAAAGGAAGGAGTGGAGGAGGATGTGGAGGATGAGGAAGTGTGAGATGGTTTAATATATTCTCAAGGCCACACGACAAATCATAAACGGTCTGATGAGATTTTAACAATTTCAGTTCCATATTTTCTCCCGTTGGAATAAAATGTATATTCAAACTTAGATCATTATTCACTTTGCAGAATGCTTTCACTAACGTACGACTCGGTAAATCTCTCTCTCTCTCTCTCATATACATATTTCAAACGCGGACTGTGCAACACATTAAAACCACAATATAACCTAATTAGAATGATGAAACGGCTCATATTACCTTTGTTAAGAGCGACTCTATTCTATTAATGTCCCAAGGTATGTGTTTATTATAGTATATTATCATAGTCCGTAGTGCGCTTGAAAATAATATATAAAAATTATTTCAATGCTTGCTGTGAAGAGGCGAGTCATTCTACCTGGGATAACAGATGACCTTTCCCCTCCCCCCTCTCCCTCACCCGTCTCAATCCTTTACCTCCAACCACCACCACCGCCCACCACCATCCCTTCTGCCTCCACCATCCAAGTCTTCCACAGTGGCCTTTCCCCCGTCCATTCTTCTTCACTCTTACCCTCCCTTCACCACCACCACTACCACGCTTCCCCAACCTCTCCACACCACAGAGTTATATACATAGAGGGTTCCCAGAGCCTGGATTTTGAAGCAACTGGCGGCCATCTTAGGGTGACGGATGGCGAGACAGAGAGAAATTTAATATCACATAGTTAAGTCTGCTACTGCTATTATCAAGTTACCAGCGCCTCGGCGATCCTCTGTCAGATAGACTTGTTATTTTCTTGTCCATTTTTTACCCCCTGATTATTGTTACATTGGTACATGTCATATACCATCTGAATCGGAAAAATGTGCTGAATTTGAAACTGTAAACGAAAATCTAATGCAATAAAAAGTTCATGAATGACAAGGAGTTAAATCATAAAAGGTGAACAAAAATGTTTATACACTACCATAATTTTTTCTCATTATTTTATTGTAGGTTTACCTAAGTGCAATGAATTTGCGATCATGATATGCAGCAATGTCTCATCAACACGATGATCGACTCAGTTTTCCAAAATATCATAATGGTGGCTCGCTAATAGTGGTTAAGTGTAAACATGAGGAATCATGATGGAAAGGTCGCCAATCCGTCACCCTATGGCGGCCGACCACAGAGTTACAGGCAGGAGCAGCGGCTTCACCTCTCACCGTGGCGAGAGATTGGAGTTGAACACTCTAGTCTATAACTCTGTGCTCCACACTCCCCTACCTCTTTTCCCCTCCATTATCGTTCCTCTCTCCCTTTCCACTACCTCTCCAACTCCACTTCCAACCCCCTGCCCCCTATCCATTCTCAGTTCTCCCTGCACAATCCACCCCCTTATCCCTTACCAGTTCCTCCCGTTCCACCACTACCCTCTCCTCCTCCTCCTCCTTCCCCTCCATCCCCCCCCCCCCACCTGACCATTTGTCCCGGCGTCTCCCAGTGCCCTCCAGCGCATACATTTCCTGCGGGACTGTAAATAATCCTGTAACTTTTCCAACGGAGGAGTAAGACGAGAGATGTGTAGGTGTAAGTCACTCCCCTGTGTGTGTGTGTGCGTGTGTGTGTGTGTGTGTGTGTGTGTGTGTGTGTGTGTGTGTGTGTGTGTGTTCATTATCGTTTCATGTTTATGTGTGTGCGTGGGTGCATGCGTGCGTGGGGCGTGTTTGCATGCGTAGGTGGTAAACAGTGCTAATCATAAAGCAAACATAATTACAATAATTGGCATTGACCTCTCTCTCTCTCTCTCTCTCTCTCTCTCTCTCTCCATACACACGTGCAAGCACACACACAAAAAAAAAAAAAACACAAGCACACATTTTTCGTCCTGTCTACACGTGCGACATAACTTGTTCCGACGAAAACGTGAATTTAGTGTCTTGAGCCGGACGCGGAAGGACCCACGAAAGTTTTAACAGCATGACATAAAACAGTCAACCTTCGCCAAACAAACGCTTCAGAAAATGCAGAGTAGATTTTACGTCGTTGTACGCTTCCTTTTGTGACCTAAAACCTTTTTCTGTGCCATTAACTTCCTTCAAGAGACTAGCATGAAGCCATTCACAAGCAAATACATAGGTTTGTACCCAACATTTTTTTTTCTCTACTCTCAACTTTGGAATAGCATTGACCTGGTGTATTTTGTAGCTTCAAAGGTAAACTTTTACCATTCTACAGATTTTTGGGCTAAGGAAAAAAATGCAATGAGAGATAAGGGTTGTACGCTTCATATTAAAAAAAATACACAATGAAATAGTAGAAAATGTATTGAAAAAGTCTTTGCTTATGAGACTAATTTTATACTTCAAGGGAAACATTTTCTTGTTATAAAATATCTAAGTGATAGACAGCAATAATAAAAGGAAAACAATCAAAGAAATGTGATGGTAATGCACAATAAGCAAGATGGTTTTTTTAAGCGTACATTGGATAATTTGAAAGAAAGATACTTTAAAAGGCGCACACCGGGAAAAAATTATTAGTATAAAATGATATATGTAGACTAAAGAAAGACAGTGTAGGAGTGAGGTATTGTAAAGTGTGCATGATGTATGATTCTACTGCGTCCATTTGTCGGTTCTTGCTGCTCCGCACGGCTCCCGGCATGAACAGCCGCTCCCGGGGGTAAACAAAGCTGTTCGCGAGCACCCGGATTGCGTCGGGACGAGCGCAGCAGAGGTGTCACGACTCCTAGGAAGAAAATTTTTACGAAATACATTTTTCTTGCTACGATAATTTGATCTACTGTGTTGGATTGACTTTTTTCTTTAGTTTCTTAATTTTTAAGGAGGAAACATTTATTTTTCCTTTTTGAAACATATATTTGTGTTTTACTTGCTACTTAATTATTTTGAAGGCAGGACAAAATTTTTCTTGTAAGTTGCTATTTAAAAAAAAGTGGGAGGATCTTTCTCAAATTTTCATGCATCGTAAAACAATGAATCTGTGCGAAGGCTTTTCTCAAAAAGAAAATCACATTTTTCAACAATTTTTAATGCTCACAATTTCTCACATTTTGTGGCTTCCTTTTACATGTTTCCTTCACTAATTTTTCCTCACAACCCGCATCTTCGTCAAAATTAATTTCTCCTCTGGCTGCCATTGCATGAATTTTATATATATAGATATATATATATATATATATATATATATATATATATATATATATATATATATATATAGATATATATATATATATATATATATATATATATATTATTTTTTTTTTATGCTGAAGGTACAGGAATGCACACATGTATTTATTATATATTAATTTGAGAAGTGGCTGGTAAATTTTTACGAGTATGTATTTCTAATTTAACCATCTCCTCCTGGAGTCTAAGGCTCTTCGTCTCATCAGCTCTCCTCCTCATACTGATAGTCTTCTACCTCTTAAATTCCGTCGCGATGTTGCCTCTCTTTCTATCTTCTATCGATATTTCCACGCTGACTGCTCTTCTGAACTTGCTAACTGCATGCCTCCCCCCCTCCCGCGGCCCCGCTGCACACGACTTTCTACTCATGCTCATCCCTATACTGTCCAAACCCCTTATGCGAGAGTTAACCAGAATCTTCACTCTTTCATCCCTCACGCTGGTAAACTCTGGAACAATCTTCCTTCATCTGTATTTCCTCCTGCCTACGACTTGAACTCTTTCAAGAGAAGGGTATCAGGACACCTCTCCTCCCGAAATTGACCTCTCTTTCGGCCACCTCTTTTGATTCTTTTTTAGGAGCAGCGAGTGGCGGGCTTTTTTTTTATTATTGTTTCCTTTTTTTGTACCCTTGAGCTGCCTCCGTTGTTGTAATAAAAAAAAAACCTCCGCCTCGTGCATAATTTTCTTCTTTCTTCTTTTTTTTTTTTTTGAAATTTCAACGCTATTTATTTTTCTTATCTTTTGTTTCGAAATTTCTTTTACACAACTCATCTCTCTCTCTCTCTCTCTCTCTCTCTCTCTCTCTCTCTCTCTCTCTCTCTCTCTCTCTCTCTCTCTCTCTCCATGTGTGTGCGTGTGTGTGTGTGTGTGTGTGTGTGTGTGTGTGTGTGTGTGTGTGTGTGTGTGTGTGTGTGTGTGTGTGTGTCCATCTTCCACCTCATCCAATTTTCTCTCCTCTCTCCCCTTCTTCCGTCTTATAAATCCTTCCTTCCATTCCTCTCCATCCTTCTCTCCCACGCTTTTTACCTTCTCCTTTCCATTTCTTGACCTTTGCTTTATTCCCTTCTCTCCTTCCTCCTCGCCGCGGTTATAACTCGGTCTCTGGGGATGGAAGAAGAAGGAAGAAGGAAGATAATAGGAAGAAAAGAGGAGGCGAACAAGTATATGTGTGAAGAAAATGGAGGCCTTGAGAATGGGTTGATTGGAGTGAGTGCTGGATGCAGAAAAGAAGAAAAAGAATAATGGAGTTTGCATTCCTTTGTCTTCATCTGTTTGTCTTTGCTATTGTCCGCGATGGCCTCTTCTCTTCTCTTAACTTCGTCACCGTTATTTTCTTCTTTGTCTTTCTCTTTCTTTGTCTCGATGACTGTCTGAGTTTCTGGGTCTGTGGCGTTTTTTTTTTCTTCGTCGGTCTCCTTCTATTTCTGTCTGTGTCTGTGTACATGTCTGTTAGTGCTACGATGTTTTTTTCTGTTTCACTGTGCCTGACCTTTTGCGTGTGTCTGTCCCTATATACCTGTTTGTTGGTCTGTCTGTCTGTCTTTCTCTTTCTATCTTCGTCACTGTCTCTGTCTCTCACTCTCCCCTTATCTCTCTAATGACTATGATGTTTATGATATATAGAGGAACAAACGTGAAGGAAGAAGGAGGAAAGGAGGAGGAAAGAGGGAGTCATGGAATTATGGTGATGGAAATGAAAGAAAAGAAGGGAAGATGAGAATAGGATGAGAGAAGAATGTGGTGTAAGACAGAAGGGGAAGGGAAGAAACGGAGGGGGAGGAGGAGGAGGAGGAGGTATAGAAAGCATAATGGAGGACAAGAATAAATTAGCTCCGGGAGAAAATAGGGAGAAAAAAAATTAAGAGGGCGAAAAAATAGGCCTAAAAATATAATAACGTAAAAAATAAGAACCGAAGGAACAAAATAACGAACAAGACAGTATCGAGGAAAAAAATGGTTTCAAGAAGGAATGAAGAAAATTAAAGAGAAAAATGAAGTTGGAATGAATGTGAAGGAGAGAGAGGAAATGTCAGAATGGAGGGAAGGGTAAAGGTCAGAGGGCAAGAATATGATAGCGGAGGAAATATATGAGAGTGAATAATGACCTATATTAAGAGATGGAGGATGGGAATCAAAGGCGATTTTATGGAGGAATGGCAAAAGTGAATGAAGGATAAGGAAGGGCAAGGGAGGTAAGGAGGGAGGAGGGAAAAATAACAGGTGATTTTCAGAGGAAGAAAGGGAGAAGGAAGAGAGATAAGAATGAAAAGGGATAAGAAAGGGGAAGCTGAAGGTAGAAATTAAGAAAAAAAAAAAGAACAGGGAGTGAAGAGGGTGAGATCGGTGATTTCTGAAGAATGAAAAGTAAGGAAGATAAAAAATGGGAATGAAAAAAAAAAGAGTAACAGAGGGACAGAAGATAGAGACGAGGAAAAACGAGGGAGAGGGAGAGGAATGAAAAGGAAGGAGGGAGAGGGAGAATAGTTAGTGTATGTCATTTCTGAAGGAACGAAGGTATGAGAGAGAGAGTAAGGATGAAGGAAGGTAAAAACAAGGAAAGTAAAAAGGAATGAAAGAGAAGGACTAGGACGCAAGGAACAAAATAGGAGGGAACAGAAAAAACGGAAGGATGAAAATATTACGTGTGTCTTCTGAGGGGAGGAAGACAAAAAAAGAAGGGGAAAAGAAAGGAGAGAATCGGAAAGAATAAAGGAGGGAAGATCAACCATAATACGGGTAATTTTTGAAAGAGGGAAGAATGGAGAATAGAAGACAAATGATAAGAAATAAAACTGGCAGTGAAGAATGAGGGAGACTGAAGGGAAAGAAGGAGGGAAGGAAGGAGGGAGAATGAAGGACAGGAAGATAAAGATGGAGGGAGGGAGAGAAGGAAGGAGGGAAAGAATAATCTGGGTTATATATAGGAGCGGGGATTTATTTTCCTCTTATGGGTATCACGAAAAATCTCTCCTCAAGGACCCTAAGCCAATCCCACAAGAGGAGATTCGAAAATAAAGTGAACGAGAAAGTATGATCTTTTTGTGTGCGTTTTCATGGGTCACAGAGAACCTTTATTTTATGATGGCGTAGAATTATGTTCCTTGTTGCTGCCCTAAAATTGAATGAAGTGATTGGCTACTCTTAAATAATATAATGTAATCGCAAGAGTGAGATTTGTGTTCTATTTCCTATTCTCTTTCTTATTCTTACATTTCTTCTTTCTAATGCAATTTGTGGTCGCGAAAGGAATTTGAGTTTTTTTTTTATTTTCTTTTTCCTGTTCCTTTTTTTCCTTCTTCCTATTCCTTCACTTAATCAGTTCAGCTATCAAACTTCTATTTTCTATGGCTACTACTACTACTACTACTACTACTACTACTACTACTACCACCACTACTACTACTACTACTACTTTGGTATAACACGGAAAAAAAGGAAAAAAGGAAAAAAAAATATAGTATAGTATTGAATTTTTTTTTTTTTAATACAAATACCACCACCACAGCTACTACCATTACCCGGCAACCACCACTACAACCACCACCTGCACAAACCCATCTTCCACAACCACACATACACCATCAGGGAGGTTACGAGTAGGTAGTCACGTAGAAAGGAAGGCACTCGGGCCATCCTTGCACTTATACACGGAGCGCCCGCCTGACCCAAGTCCCCGTGATCCTGGGCAGCCAACCAGCGTCAAGGGAAATTATAGGAGGCTGAAAGGTCTCGCTGGGCCGGCCACGCCTCGCCCCCGTTAGTGAATTAGGGTAGCCTTGGAAATAATGGTGGCGGGGACCTGCATCAACGTCCATTACCAAGGCGCTGTGTGGAATAGGGTTGGATTATGTGTTTGAAGCGGTGATGTTTGGGGCTTGTGGATGCTGCGGCGGTGGTGGTCCTGTGCTGTTGTGTTATTGCTATTGTGTTGGAAGAGGAATGTGATGCTTGTCTGTTTGGTGTGTTTGTCTCGTTTGTTTCCTTTTCCTTGTGTTATTTTTTTCTCTACCATGATTTTTTTTTCTTTTCTTTGTGCCCTCTCTTCATCCTTCCTCTGTTATATTTTTCTCTTTCTCTCCCTGTCTTTTTTTTATTTTTATTGACGCTTCTATATTTCAGTCTTTCGTCTTCATTCCCATTCTCCGTATCCTCTTTCCTCTCTTCACTCAATATCTCTTTTTTTTCTTTCTTTCTTCATTTCTTCCTCTCTTTCACCCACCCTTGCCGTCCTCCGTTTTTTTGTCCTTCCCTCCATGCATTTTTTCTTTACTTTCCTCTTTTCTGTTTTCTACTTCTCCTTTCGACCTCACATTCTTCTCTTCCTCCTTCATGTTTCTCGTTTTATACTTTTATATTTTCTATTCAGTATTCCTCCTTTTATCTCCCATCCCTCACTTCCTCATTTCTTCCTTCCCTACCTTCATGTTTCTTTCTGTTCTTTCCTTTTTCCTACTCCATACTCCTCCTTTCCTGTCTTTCATCCCTCCGTTCCCTCTCCTCCCCCCCTCTTCCCACAAACGTGCCGCACACAAAGCCGTTCTGTAGGCAGCGAGGAAGTCGAGGTTTGACTAGAGGGACATATTTCCCTTGGCCCCGTTTTTGTTTCTTTAGGCAAATCTCGCCTGGCCGCCGGAAAGCCGCCTCGCCGCCGCCACGCTCTCATTACAAACAGTCTACCTTGTGTTTCCTGTATAACACCACGTTTTCTGTTTACATCTGGTGTTTGTGTTTCTGATTCCTTCTTTTGTGGTGCTGACTCCCGCAAGGGATGAAACAAGTACCCGCCGAGGGGAAATAACGGAAAATTAAAGGAAACTCACATACGCGTAGGAAAAAAATATATCAAATGTCGTACAATAAGGAAGGGGCAATATTGAATCCATAGTGGAAAAGTCTACACTAATAAAATTTTGGAAAACAATTTGCCAAAAACATGAAATTATTACAGAGCACGCATCGGGTGAATAAGAAAAAAAAAAAAACGGTAAAAACTGCCTAAATAATTTTTTCCCGGATCTTTGGCTAAATCATTTTCTCATTACATGACGTTTGATTTGATATAGTTAATTTGCCTAAGTAGTTTTTAGGTGTGAGTATCTAAAACTAGCCTTAACATTTCCGCCTATATCAAAAACGAATTAGAAAATGACAGTCATCTCCAATTTCTCAAAAAAGTAGAAAAAAAGACCTAGGAAGCTTGTTTATGAAGGTCACGATATGCAATGGCAATGATTAGTGAAAAAGAGTTCGTCGAAATAACATGCGTTAGGGAGGAATAAAATTTATGGAAAGGATCAAACAACACATGAATACCTGCCTCACAATATACAGCGTTCATACAGCCATAAATCATCCCACCCTGGCAACGCTTGCAATAAAGTAATGTTAGGAAAGCGAAAAAAACAACAAATGACAAAGAGCGGATGACATATAATCCCAGTTGTGTAAAGTGTTGACTCATCTGACCGGACCTGCAGCTTTACCGTGTGTTACCTTTACATAATTTGTGTTGCCTTCCTTTCTTCTCTTGTAGTGGTGACTTTAATTTCATCGTATGTTAGGCAATGATTCATGTTCTATATGTTTTTCCTTTTGCTTATATTCTTAATGGTGTATATGTTTTATTTTCACCAGCAAAAGGAAATTACTCGTTTTTTAACTCTCAAGACTTCAAAAACACACACCACACTCATAAATAAGTCGTGAGATAAAACAGACCACACAAAATAGTTTAAACAAAACACGCGAGAAAACCACGAATAAACAACAAAGAAATATATACCATGCACAAGAACAAACATCACATTAACAAAAGACAACATAAAAAACACCCACCAACACACACACAAAAAAATCAAGATCCGCTGCTGTTTGACATGACTCTTGACAAGGACTGACTTAAGCTGGCGCACGATTTTGTTCCTCTTCCTCCCTCCTTAGTCCTCTCGTGATGTGCCTCGCTGTCTCCACGAAGCCGTAACATCTTAGTGGTAGCTTGTTGCACAGACTCCCAGTGTCTATACGGGAAAGGAGGGTAGGAGGGAAGGGAAGGAAGTGGTATCTTAGTGGTAGCTTGTTGCACAGACTCCCAGTGCCTATACGGGTAAAGAAGGGTAGGAGGGAAGGGAAGGAAGGAGAGTTAGGAGGAGAGAGAAGGATACTGGGAGGGAGTATGAGAGGGAGGGAAGAGGCTGAGGAAGGGCAGTTGGTTGAGATGATGCAAGGACACGAAGGAGGGAGGAAAGGAGGGAGAGAAGAGGGTGAGAGAGGGAAAATGGAAGGGCTGGGGTAAGGAGACGAAGAAGGGAAAGAAGGGAGGGAGAAAGGAGGGAGAGAGGGAACATGGAAGGAATGGTGCAAGGAAACGAGAGAAGGGAGGAAGGGAGGAAGAGAAGCTGAAGAGGGAAATCGGGTGGTATGGCGTAAAGAAATGAAAGGGAGGAAGGGAGAGAGAGAGAAAAGGATGAGAGAGGGAGGCTGGATGGAATGATGGAAGGGAACGAAAAGGACAATGACGGATTAAGGGAGAGATTAGGAGGAAAGAGGAAGGGATGAGGCAAGATAATGGAGGGAGAGAGGAAAGGTTAGGGGAGGGAGGGAGGGAAAGGTTAAGGAAGGGAACAAGGGAAGGGGAGATTGAGGAAGGGAGGATTTCTGTGTTAGGGGAGGGAGAGAGGGAAAGGATAGGGGAGTGTGGGAGGAAGAGGTTAAGGGAGTGAACAAGGGAAGGGGAGATTGAGGAAGGGAGGATTTCTGTGTTAGGGGAGGGAGAGAGGGTAAGGTTAAGGGAGGGAAAGAGGGAATGGGAGATTGAGGAAGGGAGGATTGCTGTTGTTCATGTTTGTTAAGGCACGAGAAAAAAAGGAAAGACAAAAAAAAGTATTGAAAAAAGTAAAAGCGGACAGATTCATAAATGTGTCACTCAGAATACAAGAAAATTATGGATAAGTATTTTGTTTCTTTTTTTATTCTTCTCTCTTTGATAGGCGAAATATCCAAGCATACAATAAAAAAATGAGAGAGAGAGAGAGAGAGAGAGAGAGAGAGAGAGAGTATTTTTATTCTTATTCTGCAAGTCAGCCGCAGAAGGAAAAAAATACCTGTACATTTTTTTCTGACCCTCTCTCTCTCTCTCTCTCTCTCTCTCGTTTAACACCGAATTGTTTCTTGTCTTCTCAATTCTGCTTTCCCCCCCATCCTCTTTTTTACTCATAAGTTTTCCTTCTTCCCTTCCTTCCTTCCATGCTTCCTTCCTTCCTCCCTTATTTATCGCTCTTTTCCTCCTTATTCGTCTTCATTAACACCCTCGTCCTTCACCTCCTTACACATTCTCTTACCTCCCTTCCTCTTAACTCTTCCACCCTACCCTTCCTCCTTTCTCTATTTCTTTCAGTGTTTCCTTCTCTTTCTCTTCCTCCAGTTCCCTACATATTCTTAACACTTCTAGAATATTCATAAGCTCCTAAACACCTTCTTTACCTATTTCACTCCCTCCTTAAAATCTTCACTATCGTACTTTATCTTCTTACCTCCTTTCCTTCTTCCTTCCTCGATTTCTTGCTCATTATTTTTTCCTCTACCTCCTCCTCCTCCTCCTCCGCTTCCCTTCTTCATACCTTTGCACCTCTAAAAGCTTCTTATACTCCTACACCTTCTTCACATATTTTATTCTTTTTAATATTTTCTTTCGCATTATCTCTTCTTAACTCATCTCCCTCCTTCCTGTATTTCTTTATCGTTAAATCTTCCTCTAGCTCCCACTCATCTCTTCTTCACAGCTTTTGCACCTTTTTCAGCTTCATAAACTCCTCCTCCTCCCTTACCTATTCCACCATCATTTCCTTTCCCACCGCACCATCTTTCTCTTTTTAACTCCTCCACTTCTTCCTCCTCTCTTTTTCATAATCTTTGAACCTCTCGCAGATTCATAAACTCCTCATTCTCCTTTACCCAGTCCACCATCATTTCCTTTCCTACCGCATTATCTTTCTCTTTTTAACTCCTCCACTTCTTCCTCCTCTCTACTTCATAATCTTTGAACCTCTCGCAAATTCATAAACTCTACTTCCACACTCCCTTTTTCTTTTAGCTTCTCCGTTTCCTACTTCACCCCTTCAGACCATTTTCTCTTTCCTCTGTTCTCATCCCGTTCCTCCCTCTGTACCACATTCCACCTTCCTTCCCTCTCACTTCGCTATTGTCTCTCTTCCCACCCTCACTACCACCTCCTCTTGCCGCCCTCCAGCCTCCCCATTTCCTTCCCTTCCTCCCCGTCCCTTCCGGTCTAACGTCTCCCCCTGACAGCTCGCCCTCTCCCTCTCTCCCCCTCGCTATAAATATGCAACACGCATTTTCGCCTCGTAGCAAACAACGCCTCAGGGCCCAGCGTTACCTGGGCTGAGGGAAAATTGTCGCTCTTCAGGGTATTAAAACGTGGTAATGGAGCAAACTGTTTACCTCCCCTTCAGTTTAGCCTGGCCCGGGGAAATTGAGGAGACGTAAGGAAAAAGAGAATAAAACTGAAAAATATATACAAATACGGGTTAGAAAAGAACTGATGCATGCTAAACTAGAAGAATGAGCAAAAAAATAAATATAATAATCGGATAGATAGAACAGGGAAAAAATATAGTGGATGTAAATATGAGATAAAAAAAAGGAAAAGAGAAAGGCTGAGGTCAAATCTATATAAAACTACGAAAAGAATGAAAGGAATAAAAACAGGGAAGGAATAATGAAGAGAAAATGGAGGAGCATAAGAAAAAGAGGAAGAATGAGGGTGATATGCAGGAATAGATGAACAGATAAAGAGAGAAAGAGGAAAAACAGGAAGCGAACAAGCAGCTTGAAAAATACAGCAATCAGGAGAGACCATAAATAATACAGAGTGAGAAGATAACAGTAATAGAGGAGGGGAAAGGAAGAAACGAGATAAGACGAGAGAACAACAGATGATAAAAAATAACCAGAAAGGAGGGAAGATTAGAGGATAAAGGAAGCAAGAAGGAAGAGAAAAGAGACAAAAGGAAAGCCAAGGGAGAGGAGAGAAGACCCGGGAATAAAAATAAACACGAGTAACAAAAGAGAGAGAGGGAGAGATAAAAAGATGAAAACAACGAATAGAGGAAGATAAAACGAGGAGATAAATAGCAGTGTTAAAGGGACATAGAGGAGAATTAAATCCCACTTAAATGCAAGATAAAGATCACTTCGCCATTACCTGACAGAACAGACAGGTAGCAAAAGAGAGAGAATCTGAATCGACCCGAACCTGTTGCCTTGAGTGATTAAGAAATGAGAGAGAGAGAGAGAGAGAGAGAGAGAGAGAGAGAGAGAGAGAGAGAGAGAGAGAGAGAGAGAGAGAGAGAGAGAGAGAGAGAGAGAGAGAGAGAGAGAGATATAGAGAGAGAGAGAGAGAGAGAGAGAGAGAGAGAGAGAGAGAGAGAGAGAGAGAGAGAGAGAGAGAGAGAGAGAGAGAGAGAGAGAGAGAGAGAGAGAGAGAGAGAGAGAGAGAGAGAGAGAGAGAGAGAGGGGGGTGGGGGGTCAGGCAGCAGGACACACCCGTCACTGTCGCACTAAAAAGTAACAGTTTTCTGAGACTTTACGTTTTTCGCTCCTTTTCTCCGCCTCACGAGAAATATTTTTTGGTGGGCGGTTTACTAGAACAAACATATTCGTTATTGGTATCGGCATTCTACTAGCATTATTTTTATTACTACTACTACAATTATTCTTACTATTACTATCATTACTCTTCTTTTTGTTATTATTTTTCGTATTATCATGAAGCAGTTAAGCACAATCACGTAAATATCCATATTCTGCTATTATTTAAAGAATAGACAATTACTATCAATTAAATGAGTATTGTACAGAAAAATATACACCTATGCTTTGAATCTGTTGTTCATATATATTCATTAGAAGCTTGAGGTCAATACCCCATCAACAATATCCATAAGTCTATTTTTTGTCACCATAAAGCCTAAATAAGGTTGAGTTTAAGGCAATTCAAGAGAGACAGGATGACGTTTTTATTTAAATGAGTAAAATAAAAATCGACTGATCAAAAGGTTCGAGTTCAATGGAATCCCGTCGCAAAGGAAGACGGGAAAAAAATGTTGTGACGTATTTTCGAAGATTTACGTTTTTTAGGGGAAATTAGATAAAAACTAAAGTTCACGTAAGCCTTTGAAAGCCGCTCAGTTTTCTCTCTTCTCGAACTTGATATCAGGTGATCCTATGCTTTTAAAATTTCTCTCTCTCTCTCTCTCTCTCTCTCTCTCTCTCTCTCTCTCTCTCTCAACTGTTTACCATTAGCAAACAGGAATTAGTGAACCAGGAAGGTGGGTAAACAGGCACATGGGAGGGGTGGGGGGTGGAAGGTAGGGGAGGGGAGGGGAAGGGGGGGAAGGGAGGGAAGGGGGGAGGAAGGGAGGGGACTGGGAGAGAAAGGGGAGAAAAGGGAAAGGAATATAAGGAGGGGAGGAGGGGGAGAGGCGTGCGGTGTAAAACTGCATTGGTGTTGTCCTTTGTGGATGTGAAAAAAAAATGGAGAGAGAGAGAGAGAGAGAGAGAGAGAGAGAGAGAGAGAGAGAGAGAGAGAGAGAGAGAGAGAGAGAGAGAGAGAGAGAGAAAAAAATAACAACATAGATTTCCATAACATCAGTAATATTAACATGAGCAGCAACATCACCACAAACAGCATCACCTTAATAGTTTCTGCTTCGAAACTAAGAACAATCCCCTTAAAAAAAATCCATTCCTTATGTATGGTATTAAAAAAGTTCACTCGACAAAATACAGCACAATGACCTCTTAACACGGTAACATCGATGGGCCAAATTTGTGGCTTTACCGTGTAGCAGCGACGGGCCATTTTTTTCCATGATATAAGCCCCCCAAAATTGATGGTGCATAAACTAATCACAAATGCGTTGGTATATATTATGAAATGGTTTGTGTGAGTGATGATATTTTTTCATTTTTCTCGCTTAGAGGGAACTTTAAGAAACATGATCCCGCAGCTACCAGGTTAACACGAAAACACAAACATACAACCATACACTTTATACATCTCACAATCAAATGACGCGCTAACACGCTCAGAGGGATGAACACAAACAGCCAATTTCTTCCCCGCCAGAGCTTCCCCGTAAAACTTCAGTGGATATATAGTCGGAAGGTCAGTGAACTTAAGGGTGGGAGGGTATTTACGGGGGACGAAGGGAGGACCAAACCGACGAAGAAAGTGGCTTAGAAGCAAGTGCATGTGTGTGTGTGTGTGTGTGTGTGTGTGTGTGTGTGTGTGTGTGTGTGTGTGTGTGTGTGTGTGTGTGTGTTCCAGGCGATTCAATTCGTTAGCCTCACGTTGAGTTGCGGTCATTTGTGCGTGTAAAGTTTGGTGATAATGTGTCGATAAAGTTTGTGAAGACGTGTGGGGGAGAGACGGAACGAGATGGGACAACGTAAGGGGCTGAGAACGGATAGAAGACCCACCCTGGGACAAAGAGACGTGGAAAGAGATGGGAGAATGTAAATATATATAAACTGAGAGGTGGAAAAAACGCAGTCACACACACACACACACACACACACACACACACACACACACACACACACAGCCACAATGGGCACACAGAGACAAACGGATGCGGAAAGAAACCAGAGAACTTAACGAAATAGAAAACATCAAAACACACATACGCACACAGCCACAATGGGCACACAGAGACAAATGGATGCGGAAAGAAACCAGAGAACTTAACGAAATAGAAAACAACAAAACACACATACACACACAGCCACAAAAGGACTCACACAGACTAACGAATGTGGAAAGAAACCAGAAACTTTACGAAACAGAAAACACGAAAGAAACACTCATATAAACACACACACACACACACACACACACACACACACACACACACACACACACACACACACACACACACACAGAAACAACTCGAAACATATCTTACACCTGTTTGATCTCCTCCGTTTTCCTCCTACATACATGCGAACATATTCACAGACTAATCTATTTATAGTTATTTATTACATTCCTTATCCATCACGCTGACAGCTCATCCATCATCGCCAAAAGCCGACAAATAGGATCCTGTTATCACTTGTCTTGCTTCTCTGCGCCGATACAACACAGAAGGGAGAGAGCGCGTCAGAAGGAGAGGAAGATAAGTGAGGTGATGGTGAGGAGAGGTAGGAAGGGTTGAGGGGTGAAAGGGAAATGGAAGAAAATGATAAAAGGGCTAAAAGAAGTGGAATATGAGAGGGAAGAAGCAGTGATCAGGAAGAGAAGGGGTAAGAGGGAGTGAATAGGTTAAGGAAAGGAGGAAGCTGGTGAGGAAAGGTAAGAAGGAGTATGCGAAGATAAGATGACCAAGAGAGGAGAAGTTTGAGAGGGAAGAACCGATGCTTAGGGAGAAAGGGGTACAAGGGAGCTAATAGGTGAAGAGGAAAGGAGGTAGTTGATGGTGAGAAGCAGAAGGTATTGAGGGGTGAAAGAAAGTGGTGGGTGAAGATGAGAGCTAAAAGAAGAGAAATATGAGAGGGAAGGAGAGATGATCAGTAAGAGGTATGAGAGAGTGAATGGATGAAGAGGTGATGGTGAGGAAAGGTGAGAGTGATTAAGGGGTGAAAGGGAGAAGCAGGGAAACATAAAGAGGGTCAAACGAAGAGGGATATGAGAAAGAGGGAGCGATGATTAGGAAGAGAGGAAGGTAAGAAGTGAATAAGTAAAGAGGAGAGGAGTATGAAGGGGTCAAAGAAGAGGAGAGTCAAACATAGAGGAATATGAGAGAGAGGGACCGATGATCAGGATGAGACAGAGATAAGAGGGTGGGAATAGGTAAAGGAGGATGATGATGGGGGGCCAGAAAGAGGGAGGGAGGAAAAGAGGGAGTAGGAGGAGGCACAATAGGAGGAAGCAAGGAATGAAGGTTGGGAAAGAAGTAGGGAGAGAAGAGAAGGAGGATGACATGTTTGAAGGGATAGGAAGAAGGAAAAATGGAGGAGGAGGAGGAGGATGAGAAGGGCAAAGAAGAAGAGGAAGACTAGGGGCAGGAGGATATGGAGACGGAAGGTTAGAATAGGAAGAGGAGGAGGAGGAGGTGGACATGCGTTTGAGGGTCTTAACACAGTATATTGATGGAGCGCTTTTGTTCGGCAGCGGAGGAGAATTAAGTTTTGATCGCGTGGAGGGGAGAGCACTGAGCCCCGGATGAACACCTGCCACCCCGGCGCTGCGTGAAGGCGCTCAATATGTTACCTGGCTCGCACCTGTCACTGGCCCGTCCGTCACCAGCCCACCTGAAGCCACTGTACCTCGACATATGATATTTCTATTATTTTCTATTCTTTTCGTTTAAATTTGTGATGTTTTGCTTATGTTTCTGTTCGGGTATAAATATGTTCGTGTGTGGGTTGGTGGGGGGTAGGTGTGTGTGTGTGCGGTGGGTGGTGTGTGTGTGTGTGTGTGTGTGTGTGTGTGTGTGTGTATGTGTGTGTGTGTGTGTATTATTCCATTGTTTTCGTGACTATATCCCTTACTCTTTGACTGTGTATATGTGCCTTTGTGTCTGTTTGTCCATTGTCTCTACCTCTGTCTGCCTGTGTGTGTCTCTCTCGCTCTCTATCTCTCTACCCATACATTCACCACGTTATACTAGTCGGATAAGACAGTGCACAAAGTTCGTCCAACAAAATAAAGTGGTCAGGCAGCCAGCCAGACAATCCGGCAGCCGGCCAGACAGACAGACATCCAGGCAGCCAGGAAGACAGATAGGCATAAAAAGCGAAACACGGAAGACAGACACGGAGAGTGGAAGGTTATGAGACGGTTTCGGAGTGCTGATAAAAGTGGAATGAGGTAAATGTTGGGCAACAGGACAGACAGGCACACAGACAGACGGAGGATGGAAGGAACATGCCAAGACTTCATTCCGAGAGTCCGATAAGGTCACGCAAAACTGTCCAGCAGAAGGCAATTTCGTAAGCGGGAGGAATGTTATGTTTACAATTGTTTATGGTATTGATCCGCAAGACAAAGGTAGTCAGAGAAGATGGAAGGGAGAGACGGACGTATGGGAGACAGACGGTAGGTAGACACAGAAAAGAATGAAGAGGCAAGGAAGAATGGAGGGAGGCAGGAAAAGGAAAAGAGGGAGTGAAGTGGGCAAGAGGAGAAAGATGAAAGGATAACGGGAAAAGGAGCCAAGGAAGGACGAAAGGATGAAAGAGGGAAATATGTAAGGACTCGGAAAGTGGGGGTAAGAGCTGGAAGAAGGGAGGAAAGAAAGGATGAAATGAAAAAAAAGAAAAGTACAAAAAGGAAAGGAGACTGGGAGAGATGGAGGAAGGGAGATAGGGAATGATGGAAGAAAGAAAGGAGATAGGAGCAGGGAATTATGGAGAGAAAAAAGAAAATTGGAACAGAGAAGGGACTGAAAAGGAGGGAGTGGAGGGGTGAGGGAGAGAGAGAGGGAGGGGGAGAAGAAACAATGGAGTACGCAACACAAACTCAACACAAACACTGCATGGCACACACGATGCTACCTGACAAACAAAGAACACAAAGACCATTGATCGCAGCGGCCGACAGGTGTGCAATCAGGTGGCTCATTAACCGGCATTGTTATAATTTTACCTGCCTGTGGGGGGCCAGGTCACCTTGACCCGTGCATGTGGACAAGGTAAACGAGCTCCCTATGTGTTAGTTTTGTTTGTTTCTTTTTTCTTCCTTTCTCTGTTTTCATTATTCTTCTGCACCTTCGTTTGGTTTTCCTTCCTACTCTTCCTCCATTTTCTTGTTTTTATTATTGAGTAGTGTAATGGAATGTGTGTGTGTGTGTGTGTGTGTGTGTGTGTGTGTGTGTGTGTGTGTGTGTGTGTGTGTGGTAATAACGTACACCATTCTAAACAGCAGCAGGCGGTCCGCAGCCCATAGACCTCACAGAGAAAAACGCTGATTACCACTTTGAGCAATTACTCTCCGTGCGCCGCCTTAAAAACCTCGCGGAGAACAAAGGTAACGGAACACAATTAATCAACCTTCGTGAAAGAGAACAGGTAAGGTGGTGATCAGATGGATGGATAGATAAATAGATAGACAGATAGATAGATAGATAGATAGATAAATAGATAGAAAAGAGTAATAATTCTCTCTCTCTCTCTCTCTCTCTCTCTCTCTCTCTCTCTCTCTCTCTCTAGGTATGGCAATATAATAATAATAATAATAATAATAATAATAATAATAATAATAATAATAATAATAATAATAATAAAGATGATAATAATAACAATGACATTATAACTTACTGCGCACAAGGAGGAGAAATGAGGAGCAGTGACCAGAAAGAAGAAGGACGAGGAGGAGAAGGAGGAGGAGGAAGAGGAGAAGGAGGAGGAGGAGGAGGAGAAGGAGGAGGAGGAGGGAAGGAATTGAGAATATAGACCAAGGGAGGAAGGGAGAAGGAATTAGAAAGCGAGTAAACGGAGAGAGGAAGGAAAGGGGAGGAGGGATGAATGGAATGACTGGAAAGCCCAATTATTTAGCGTGAAACAGAACATCATTAATACGGACTAGGAGTAGGAGGGGGGAGGGAGAAAGGAAAGGGCGAGGGAGGAGGGAAGGGATATGAGGGAAGAACGAAGAAGAGAAGGCGAGGGGGTGGAAAAGATGAAAAGGGGAAGAAGGAAGGAAGGAAGAGATGAGAGGAGTACAAAGGAGAAGAAGGAAGCAAGGGGTGAAGTGCACAGAAGAGAATGGAAGAGAAGGACTGGAAAGGAAGGAGAGGTCGAATATAGATGGGAAAGTAAGGAGAGGGAGAGATGGTGTGGGATGGATGGGAGAGAGGAAAGGTAAGGGAGGAATGAGAGGAAAGGGAAGTAGAAGGCACAGGAGAATGGAAGTTAAGGATAGGGATGAAATGGTGATGAGGGAATAGGTGGGACTGAAAGATAGGAAGAGAGGGAATAAGACGAATGGGAGGGGAATGAGGAGACGGAGGAGAGGAAGGAAAGAGAAAGTTAAAAATACACACGAGAATGGAAGAAAGGGATAGGAGGGAAAGGGTTGGGAATGAAAGTCGAAGGAGTGCAAGGGAGGGAGGGAGGGATGGAGGGTAGTTATTAAGGCAGCGAGGGGAAGGGAGGGGATAAGGAAGCCATATTTAATAGATATAGAAACAATTGTTATTATATGGAGTAATTTCACTAATTTGGGGTCATTTGCTTTGTGGTTTAGACAATAACTTTGATAGGGGAGCACACACACACACACACACACACACACACACACACACACACACACACACACACACGCATACACACACACAAGGGGACCAAATCAACGCATCCATGACTCAATCCAAAAATCTTCGTTCAAAATCGACTCATCGGACAATAATGGCCCAAAATGGTTCGTGCAGCGGATTGGAAAAAGTTGAGCGTTTGTCAGCAGAAACTTAGCCACAAGTATAATAAAACTTGTGCCTCGAAATGACGATAGAGATAAACTTGAACGAAATCCTTCCAAACCGATAAACTTTCATACGTCATCAGTAATTTGAAATACCTTAATCGTAAAAACACTATAAAAGAAAAATTAAGGAACTGCGATAAAAAGTTTGAAAAAGAAAACGTGACATTTTTCCCTTTTAAATGTTGATCAAAAGCAGATTTATATTCAGGAAAAAATTAAAAGGAAAATATATAGAGAGGCTGTAGGGGACCAAATACAAATTGGACGAAATATTCTCTCTCTCTCTCTCTCTCTCTCTCTCTCTCTCTCTCTCTCTCTCTCTCTCTCTCTCTCTCTCTCTCTCTCTCTCTCTCTCTCTCTCTCTCGTCCATTACTTGGCTGTCTGGTTCCATAACCTTTTCCCTTATTTCAGTATCTCTGTTCACCCTGTTTCATTTTCTTTTTTTCTTTTCAATGTTTCACTTTCCAAATTTTCGTCTTTTTAACGTCTCATCCATTTGTCATTTTCCTTTGCTCTTCCTTATGTCTTTTTCTTTTCCATGTTACACGAAAATAGGTTATGTGTAAAGTAAGGGAGAGAGAGAGAGAGAGAGAGAGAGAGAGAGAGAGAGAGAGAGAGAGAGAGAGAGAGAGAGAGAGAGAGAGAGAGAGAGAGAGAGAGAGAGAGAGAGAGAGAGAGAGAGAGAGAGAGAGAGAGAGAGAGAGAGAGAGAGAGAGAGAGAGAGAGAGAGAGAGAGAGAGAGAGAGAGAGAGAGATAGAGAGGAGAGAGAGAGAGAGAGAGAGAGAGAGAGAGAGAGAGAGAGAGGAGAGAGAGAGAGAGAGAGAGAGAGAGAGAGAGAGAGAGAGAGAGAGAGAGAGAGAGAGAGAGAGAGAGAGAGAGAGAGAGAGAGAGAGAGAGAGTATGTAAGCACTCCTAAGCTCTCCTACTCATTTCACCTCTTTTTATCCTCCTTGCTTACTTTTCAATGCGATTTTCTTCCATTCATCCTTACTAGTAGACAGCCTTTTTATTTGTCCTTTTTTACATTTTTCTTATTTGCCCTTTCTCCACCTACACACCTGTCTCCTACTTTCCATTTCACACCTGTCTCCTACTTTCCATTTCTTTCTTTCACCCTAACCTATCCTTCCTTCACCTCTTGCCTCTAATAAAAATCCGGATATTCCCCATTAGAAAAATAACAATAAACTAATTTGCAACCTTCATAGGACTGTTTCAAATCTTTTTTCTTACTATAATCAAACATGTCCGAACTCAAAAGGAAAAAAAACGTGAGTGAGAGTAACGTGAGTAACGCCAATGCAATTTAGTTCGTCGGGAAATATTTCGTTGTAAATATGAAAGCCCATCATCCCCGCTGCTCTATGGGCCGCGCCGGAGGGAAGGGGCGAAAAATGCACTGCCGCCTCGTGTTAATTTGTTTCAGTTTCGTTTCACATCAGCCGTTTTACTGTGTGGAGGCTGACCTGCGGCGGCGGCGCGTGAGGCGACGAACACGATTACGACCCGTTCATTAAATGTTTTGGGTTCGGTTGTAGCTTTTTTTTATTTTGGAGGGGGCTGCACGTAATAATTAAGGCCTCTGACAAGTATATATAAAAAAAACACTAACTAACGGCGGCGGCGCGTGAGCCGGCCAACGTGATTTCGACTGTTTGATGAAGTGGTCCAGGTGGTAAGGGGAACAGGTAATGATTAACAGCTACATAAAAAAAAACGAAAATAATCTGTGTACATATCGATCGATGCGTGTTTGTTTATTTGTTTGTTTATTTGTGTGCGTATGCGTGTGTGTGTGTGTGTGTGTGTGTGTGTGTGTGTGTGTGTGTGTGTGTGTGTGTGTGTGTGTGTGTCGTTCTGTAAATGTCAATAGATACTAAATAAACAAACAGATTCCAAAAGTTATGTGTATTTTCCGGAACATGTTAACAATTGAAAACATTGAAAAAATCACTGGTATCCTATTTTTTCATGCATAGAATTGATAATTAATTACAAACTATGCAGTGCGTTTTGTCCATACAGGGCTGGAACTGAGGGTATGAATTAATCTCTCTCTCTCTCTCTCTCTCTCTCTCTCTCTCTCTCTCTCTCTCTCTCTCTCTCTCTCTCTCTCTCTCTCTCTCTCTCTCTCTCTCTCTCTCTCTCTCTCTCTCACACACACACACACACACACACACCCTTTCAAGCGCCGCTTTCCATCAATACCAAAAATACATAAAAATCAGAAAAGGACTGAAAGTATTACAAAGAGTCCGAGGCACGTACTGAAGCTTTATTTTCTTTGCTCTTTGTCTTTCATCTTTTTAGTTTTTGTTTTCTCAGTAATAGTGTCTAAATTCAAGTATGTAGAAATTAATATATATGTCTTTCATCTGTTCTGATTTGATATTTTTTTCAGTTTGAAGAGAAATAATTTACATTGGAGAGGGACGCCAACTAAAAGGAAAAAAAAAAATCTGTTTCTTTGATGTTAAGTCTCGTCTCGCTAATGACGGACGCTAATTTGGGAATCGGTAAATCTGTAACACACACACACACACACACACACACACACACACACACACACGCGCGCGCGCGTTCTGCTTTGATTTTTCACACGGGTCATTTTTGAGTGTGTGTTTCAGTTTAGTGCGGGAGGAAAATATACAAAGAACAAAAGTTCGAAAAAAAAATCACCAGAATCACCACCACCACCACCACCACCACTATCACAATCACATTTCTCGTATCGCTTCCTCTATAGTCTTCCTCCCTCCCTCCCTCACTCACTCACTCACTCACACACTCACGTATCCCCCCTCTTATCGTAACACCGTTGGGAAGATGCGTTTATTTTAACAGGTAAACAAAGGACTGAGCCTGCAATCAGATCTCGTTGCCGAACCAATTTGTGTGGAGTTGGATGCCCTTTACTCGACTCGATTTTGTTTCTATTTGGCTGAACACGTTCCCAGAATCCATCCGGGAAGGTGAATTGAAAAATGAAAATGGAAAATAGGGTGTAATGGAGAGAGAGAGAGCTTCATGCCTCCAGTTCCAGCACTATACAAAATACATTGCCTTTTTCTCCTAATTACTGACTAATTTTATGCATGGGAAAATGAAAAATTGCAGTGATTTCTTCAGTGTTTTATTAATTGGCAAAATATTCACGGTAAAATACATAATCATTAGACTTATTTGTTTAACATCTATTGGCATTTTCAGACAGACAGAAACACACACACACACACACACACACACACACACACACACACACACACACACACACACACACACACACACACACACACACACACACACACACACACACACACACACGTTCAGGAATAACGAAATGTAAACAAAACGACCAACACCTGTCAGTCATGATTTATAAATAGGAAAAAGTACACACACACACACACACACACACACACACACACACACACACACACACACACGTAACCCCCCACCCCACACAATTTATTTCATTTCGTTAAGTTCAACAGGCAGCATTTATATATTTCCCTATTTTTTTTCTATCTAATATTTATTCCTTTCCTTTACGACACTACATTCATATCAACACAAAACAGAAACATTGAAAGTCGTATTAGGATCCACTCTGTTCTTTTCTTTTCTCATCGTAAGCTCACAAGACAATGCAAGAGAATTTTCAGCAAGACAAAGTCAGTTTCAACATAACAGTTAAAAAGAATAGCTTCTGAGATATATTTTTTCCTCTTCACCTCAAAAATATTCTTGGAGTTAAAATTTTTGGAACGTTGAAGTGAGTGAGTTGTGGATAAACCTTTCTGTGTGTGTGTATGAGAGAGACCGAGAGAAAGAGAAAGACAAAGAGAGAAAAAAGAGAGACTTACATAGACAATTGCCAGAATCTCTCTCTTTCACTTTTCACTCTTTTTCCATGTCTTTCTGGTTCCATCTTTCGCTTTTATGGTCCTTTTACTTTCTTTTTATACGTTCGTTTATTGTTCCTCTCTTTGATTTCATACAATTTCTCAAACTTAATAAATCACTAAGTCGCAATTTTTTCATTTTATTTTAGATTTCCCATTTACAGATTTTTTTTAATACTTTTTTGTAAATCATGCTGTCCCTCTCTCTTTGTTAGATTGACTTCCTATCTTTTTTCCTTTTTTATTTACTTGTATCTTAATTTTTTGCCTTTCCTTTTCTTCTCTCTCTCTCTGGTTCTTGTTTTTCACTCAAATTATTTTTCTTGCTCTCATTTCATTGCCAGTTCTCTGTCTCTTCTCTTCTCTTTTTTGCTGCCCACTACTCCGTTTTCATTTCGTTCTTTATCTCTCTACATTCCCCTCCTTTCGTCCTTTCTTTCCTACGGTCTTTTTTTATATTTCTTGCGTCTCTCTTCTTCCTTTTCTCCTTCTCCTTCCTCTCTCCTCTGCTCTACCCTCTTTTTACCTCTAACTTTTCCCTTCTCATTCTTTTTCCTCACCCTTCCATTCCCTAACACGACAAAAGTCTTATGTCTCCACCCCCCATACTCCCTTCTCTCTCTCTCTCTCTCTCTCTCTCTCTCTCTCTCTCTCTCTCTCTCTCTCTCTCTCTCTCTCTCTCTCTCTCTCTCACCCGTAATATCCTTTCCTCTCATATGTCACAAGTCACGCTCTCCTTTATCACTGTCCTACAACTACTCTTACTCTTACTACTACTACTACTACTACTACTACTACTATTACTACTACTACTACAGCAATTGCGTTTAGTTATCCTTTCTGGAACATCATAACATTTCCCGGCTCTGCTTCCTGGTTCCCCACCCCGCGTAGTCTCAAGGTCTCTCTCGCCTATTCGTGAGTGTTCGTGTCCTGAATGGGTGCAGGCCTCTGTTAAGTTATAAACCTGAAAGGGGAGGAGGAGTTAAGGGGAGAGGAGGAGGAGGAGGAGGAGGAGGAAGAGAAGTAGGAGGAGGAGGAGGAGATGAAGCAGGAGAGCATGGAGGAGGTAGACTTGAAGAGGAAGAGACATAGGAGTAGGAGGAGGAGGAAAAAAAAGGAGATGAATAAGAATGATGATATACAGTTTTTCTCTGTATTTTTAACGCCTGTTTTATAGCGCTGGTAGGCTTTTATGATGGGGACCGTTGGTTGGCCCCAGTGTTGTATAGTGACGCCATTCCTGCTTGGTTCATGCTGGCCCCCGGATCTCCACTTGATCCTCTTAAAAGTTTCGCTAGAGTTGAGGGTTTAGGGTTGAGAGGTGGTCATCAGGTGGTCATTAGCATGTGAGTTGTCTTAGGGGTAAAATTTCGGTCTTTCACCAGTCTCTCTATTTCGGACGAAACTATTTTTTTCTGGTAGTTTTCGGCCTGTTTTGAATTAATCTGCTTGTTGTTTTCCCACAAATCAATAAAACACTAATAAAATGAGACTTTTAAATGCCTGTTCTGCACCCGTCGCCGCCGCCCCTAAGTATCTCGCAGAGAGGTTTAACTTGTTTACTGTTTCTGTATTTCACTCACTGCTCACAAAGATCACAAGTGGACAAACTAGAACAAAACCAGGCAAATATTTTTTTTCCTGCTGTGTATTCCCCCAGACTTATTTCTGCCAAGAGATATTTCTCGCAACACTGTCCCGCGTAGTGAGCCGCCGCCATCATGTCCCGTCCTGCGCTGAGTATTTCCGTCGCCCCTCACTGCGCGCCGATTAAATCTAATTAACTACCCCAACCTAACTTGACGTGACCTAGCTAACGGGGGGCCTCGCCCCTCTCGACCCCCTTGGGTATTACGCTCTCCCTCCCAGCCCTCCCATTGCGCCTCGAGGTGCCCGCAAGAAACCCAGTAACTTTCAAAAGTCGCTGTCAGCATTATAAATAATTTACGGTGGGTATATATGGGGTTCAAATTACTCAGAATGAGAAGCTCTATCTTATGAGAAGGGTAAGAAAAGCCATGTTGAGACTGGTGAAAGACCGAAATAATGCCGTCTTAGGCCACTCGGTGATGACTGAAAATCGTTAGCTTGTAGCAAAGGGCTGGACTTGAAACCGGGTCCAACAGGACACCGCGCCCGCACGCTGACCAAACAGCCACCCATCAATCTATCAGTCTCTCTCTGTCTCTCTGTCTCTCTCTCGCGCGCCACACCAACCAATCTTCAACTCTATCGTTCTCTTAATCTCTCCGATATCTCTACCTATTCCATCTCCTCTGTTTATCTTCCCCCCATTTCCCTCGGTAACAAGAAGAAGAATAGGAGAATATGAGTGAGGTAACTGGGTATATTTAGGATGAGAGAGAGAGAGAGAGAGAGAGAGAGAGTATGAAGTAAGTCTGGCCGATCAATTGATTCTCTCTCTCTCTCCCTCTCCGTCTCATCCCAGGAAAAGATCTAGTAATTGGGAAGGCTTTGATTGCGTGTAAAATTAGTCCCCCAGCAGCATAATACCTTTTAATGAGTATGTGTGTATGTGTGTGTGTGTGTGTGTATGTGTGTGTGTGTGTGTGTGTGTGAAGGAGAGATGAATCATATCTAAATCAAAGGCATGGAAACACTCATTCACTCAGACATACAGACACACGCATATAAATAGACATACGAAAGGGATAGACAGACACAGATAGACAGATGGATTGGCTGGCGGGCGGAGGGAGGTGTATTCAGGGCTCTTCTACGTGAGCTTCATTCGTTTCCATTTCGCTTCAGTTTCCCGGGTCAAAATCTTCCCGCTCCTCGTCTCGCTATTTCTTATCAGCCCGATGCCCGGTTCGTCTTGGGTCTCACATATTTTACACACATCTTCCATTTGGCTCTTCTCTTCCTCCTCCACCTCTTCATTTTTCTCCTTCTTTTCCTCCTCATCTTCTTTTCTTAATTTTTTTGTCTTTTTCCTTCTCTTTACTTTAGCTCTGTCGTTTCTTTTGTCTTTCCTTTGTCTTTTCCTGTTTTACTTTTCTTCATTTTTCTCCTCCTCCTTTTCCTCCTCATCATCTTCTCTTTATTTTTTGTCTTTTTCCTTCTCTTTGCTTTAGCTCTGTCTTTTCTTTTGCCTTTCCTTTGTCTTTTCCTGTTTTACTTCCTCTTTCTTTTCCTTTTTTTTCCTTTTCCCTTTCCCGTCTTTTTCATCTTTCTTCTTTTTCCCTCATTTTTATCTTTTTTCCTCGTGTCTTTTTTTCTCCTTCTCTTTTCCTTTTTCTTCTCTACCTCCGTTTCCTTTGCCTCTGCTTCTCCTCTTCCTCGCCCTCGTTCTTGTCCTTCTTCTTTCTTCTCCTCCTCTCCCGTTCCTACTCCTCATGCAATTCATCCTTCTCGTTTCCCTTCACTTTCGATAATCTCTCCTTCCTCCATCCTCCTCCTGCCCCTCTTTCCTCTTCCTCCTCCTTCTCCTCCAGGTTCTCCTTAGTCTTCCTTCTCCAAATAATCCTTCTCGTTTCCCCTTGTCTTTCCATAATCTCCTTTTCCTCCTCCTCTCCCCCTTTCTACCCACTTTCCTCCTCCTCCTCCTCCTCCTCCTTCTCCGTCCTTCCTTACGTCACGAAGAGTTTTCCATATCCTTCGCAACACCTGTCAGACGTCTGCTCATGGGTACATAAAGGTGTGTTCTACCTATGTGTGTGTGTGTGTGTGTGTGTGTGTGTGTGTGTGTGTGTGTGTGTGTGTGTGTGTGTGTGTGTTTGGCCAATTAGTAAAGTGCTCTATTTCCTATATCATGTCACCCTACCTGTACTCTCTCTCTCTCTCTCTCTCTCTCTCTCTCTCTCTCTCTCTCTCTCTCTCTCTCTCTCTCTCTCTCTCTCTCTCTCTCTCTCTCTCTCTCTCTCTCCCCCTGTCTCTCATTACCTCCATCGCGTGTGTCTCCCCAATCAATTAGTGAGCCTCGCCCTCCCCAGACAGGTGTCATCACTTACGGCGATGCCAGGTAAATACGACTAAATAAATGAAGGCGTTACGAGAAAAATAAATAGTCTTTTCTATTTAATATTATTTCCTCGGTATTGATTATTAATATTTATAAGCTCATTAGTTGTGCGTTTGTAATTTTCAGAAGGTGTTATGTAAATTCTGTCGTCATATATATTTTTTATTTATTTCGTTAGGCTTTTTTTCTATAACTAGCGATTTTGTGATATCTCATGTTATCATTTAAATTTCTTTATGCTCATTTTTTTTTATTTTTATATTTAACCTTTTCGTGATATATCGCTATCTTTTCAATTCCCTTATGCACTGTTTTCTATATATAACTTTATTGTGTCATTTCTTTCCTTTTTATCCTTATTTAACCTTGAATAAAACCTGGTGTCAAGTGAAAACAGCCACAGGGGAGTAAACTAAAGGAATCCCATCGTTTTCAGAGGCATGATCATTGCCCGGCTACCACGCACAACATACTGATATAGCTGTCAGACGGGTATTTATATTGTAGCCTTTCGTACATCCGCTGAGGCCGTACCATAAAGACACCACGTCCCGCAGCTTCACTACGACCCATATAAACATGTCAGGACTTAAATACCCACCATTTCCAAGGCTTTCCTATTGGTTGTGGTTATTTCCATGTGTAGATTTATGTGCCTAGTGATAGTTTCCTTCATTTCTGCCTGTCTGTTCTCCTCTCTGTTAGCCTTTCTATCGGCCTGCTGCTTCCGGTCCTTCTCTATGTCTATATATGCATCTATTTGCATATACCTAAAACTAAAACCAAAGAATAAATAGATTGATAGATACAGAGCTAAACAGATGCATAGGTGGATATATAAATAATGTGTAAAAGCACGCATGAGAACCCGACTACAGCCATACTATAGGCGACAGTATAGGCGACAACAATGCAGGTGAACATAATCTTTTAATGCGATTACTCAATGTATTACAGGTAACATTTGGGTCATCATTTATCTTTAATCTCTCTCTCTCTCTCTCTCTCTCTCTCTCTCTCTCTCTCTCTCTCTCTCTCTCTCTCTCTGTCTCTCTCTCTCTCTCTCTCTCTCTCTCTCTCTCTCTCTCTCTCTCTCTCTCTCTCTCTCTCTCTCTCTCTCTCTCTCTCTCTCTCTCTCTCAATATCCCATCCCCCTAACCCAATTTTTCCATCTCTCTTCCAGATTAATTATTTTTATTTCCACTTTTTTTCTTTCCTCGGCAATTTGAGAATTCGCTTATTTGGGCTCCTTCAAACGACTCCTCCTTCTCTTCCTTCCTTCCTTCCTTCCTTCCTTCCTCGCTCTTCCCTTCACCTTTTATTTTTTTTACTCCTTCATTAATGGCGCTTTCATTCCCACTCGCCTCACTTTTACGTTCTCTCTCTCTCTCTCTCTCTCTCTCTCTCTCTCTCTCTCTCTCTCTCTCTCTCTCTCTCTCTCTCTCTCTCTCTCTCTCTCTCTCTCTCTCTCTCTCTCTCTCTCTCTCGATTTCCTATCTCTCATATTCTCCTTTCCCTTGCTCTCTTCCTCTCTTTCTCCTCCTCTTCCTCCTCTCCATTGTTCCCTTCGACCCTCTTTTCTAGTTTCCTCCCTTCGTTTGGTAGTTCTGTCCTCTTCCTCTTCTTCTTTTTTCTCCTCTTCCTCTTGACCTGAACGAAGCCAGAACTTAACCCGGAAGTCTCGTTATCGGAGTCCGTAACATGACTCGTACATATTCGACCTTGAAGAGAGGGAACGAAGGGTCGAATCTACCTTTGCGCAGGTATACAGATGGTAATCAAATTAGTCTTCATCTCAACCTGTCTGTCCACCTCTCTATTAGCCCTTCTATCCGTCTGCTTCCGGTCTTTCTGTCTATCTATATATGTATCTATTTATTTGCATTTGTCTTACTCTAAAACTAAACAATAGATTGATAGATACAGATAGAGCAAGATAAATGCATAGGTAGTCTTACAAATAACAGATAGGTAGAAAAATATTGAAAGATAAATACACTAACTGATATATGGGTATGGAAAAATTACTTACAAACTTTTTTTCTATTGTCCTCTTTACCTATCTACTTTCCTGTTACTTACATCGTCCGTCTATTTATTCACCCAGCAAATCTATCTATCTATCTGTCAACCAATATATCGATTAATGTATTTACCTACCTTTCTGAGAGGGAATAAGAGGATGAAAAGAGTAAGGATGAGGGAGAAGAGGAAGGAAAAATAAGAAGAACAGTATGAAAAAAAAATGGGGTAGAGGAAGAGGATTTATGAAGGAAAAGAAAGATGAGGGGAAAGAGCGGCAAGAAAAAAAGGGAGAGAAAGGATGAGGAGAAAGGAGAGAAAAGGATGAATCGAGCAAGGAAAGGAGAAGAGCAAGTCAGGAGAAAATGAGAGGAGATCGGAGAAAAGGATCGGAAGAAAGAAGAGGAACTGCACACTGAAGAAACAAAGGAAGAAGAGGGAGAGAGAGGAAAATGAAAAAAGAAATAGAGATAAAAGATAGAGGAGGAGGAGGAGGAGGAGGAGAAAGAGGAAGAGGAAGAAGAAGAGGAGGAGAGAACGAGGGAATAATTTTTGCCTAAGTAGCGACTTTTTTTACACCCAGGAATTATTTTATTGGGAGCGCGTGCAACAGGTGTTCGTAAAAGGGTAAAAGCGGACTAGATAAGGGCAGGAGGCAGAGGTTAAAAAGGCTCGGAGGAAAAAAAGAATAAAAAAGAATAGAAGCCAAGAAACGTTGGAAAAAAAAAAGAAACGAAGTGAACCACAAAAAACAAATAAAAAAGAGAGAAAGAAAACCACCATAAAAAACCTTTGCGGAAAAACATCAAAGGATCACCGACGAAGAAAATAAATGAAAAGTTAAAAAGAACGGACGCCAAAAGAAAAATGAAGGAAGGAACGACCCGCTAATCCAAAGCCACATCCTTCCATTTTTCCCCATCGATGGCTGTCTGTCTGTCTGTCTGTCTCTGTCGACCGTCTGCCTTGTCAAAACTGAATGATTGATAGATAGATAGGTAGATGAATGTCGTTAGATAGATTGGATATATAGGCAGATAGAGAGACAGAGATAGAAAGATGGAATGAAAAGACAGATAAGTAGATATATGAATAGATAAATAGATATATAGATAGAAAAAAAGAAAGATACAGGTTAAAATATCAAAATAGATAAATAAAATGGATACAGATAGATAGATAGATAGAAAGTAAGATACATGTTGATAGATTAATAGATACACATAATGGATATATCAAGACAGATACATGGATAGATTCAGAAATAACTAGCTTTAGATAAATTAAAATACATAGATAGGTTGACATAAATAATCTTTCCTTTTCTTCATTTTTATTTTCCTTACTTTCATTTTTTTCTTTACATTTTCTTCCGTTTCCTTTATTTTTCCTTTCTTATCATCTCCCTTCCACTCCTCATTTACCCTCCTTGTTTCCTATATCATTCATGTCATTCTTTCTTTTTCTTATTTTTTTTTACTTTTTCTCTTTTTAATTCTGTTTTCTTTTTCTTTTCTTTGCTTTCCCTTTTTCTATATCTTTTTTCTTTACTTTTTTCATGTTATTTTTTCTTCCCTTTTTCCTCTTCTTCTTTCTTTGCTCTCCTCCTTTTCGTTCCTTCCTGCATCTTAATATTCCTCCTCTTCTCCTTCCTTCCTTCCTTTCTTCTCTTTGCTCCTCTCCTTCCTTCTGGGTCTCATTGCTTATGCCTCTTTACCTCTCTTATCCCTTCTATTACGTTCCCTTCCCTCTCTTTTGCTTCGCTTTTTTCATTCTCTTTCTTTTTCCTATTTTTACTTTCTTTTCTCTTTTTAATTCTGTTTTATTTTTATTTTTCTTTTCTTTCCCTTTTTCTACATTTTTTCTTCACTTTTTTCATGTTATTTTTTCTTCCCTTTTCCCTTTTCTTCTTTTTCATCTTTTTCTTCCTTATTTTCATCTTTTCTTCATACTCTCTCTCTCTCTCTCTCTCTCTCTCTCTCTCTCTCTCTCTCTCTCTCTCTCTCTCTCTCTCTCTCTCTCTCTCTCTCTCTCTCTGATATCCCCTCCTTGTTATAACTTTTTTTTCCTCTTGCTCCTATATTTTCTCCTCCTTATATTTCTCTTCTTGTTCCTTTTTTTTCCTTTTTTTTTTTACTTTTTTTTGTTTTGTTTTGTTTTGTTGTTTTCGTCACCTATTAATTTACTACGTACGAACGGGTCTGATTTCCCTACATTATCTTTTCTTTCACCTTTTTCTCTTTTGTTTCATCTTTTTTTTCACTTATTGATTCGTTAATTACGTACAATTAAATCTATTTTCTCCACCTTCTCGTTTCCTGTTCTTTTTTCTTTTTTTTTTCGTTATCATCTATTAATTAACTAAGTGCGTACAAATCTCTTTTCTTCTTACCGTTTCTAATTCTTTTTTTGTTTTTATTATTTTCTTTTTAACATATTAATTCACTAAGTCCCGACAAACGATTTTATTTTTTCCACTTTCTGTTCTTATTCTTTTTTTTCTTTTTATTGCTTTTTTTATCAGGTTTTAATTCACTTAGGAACGAATCTAATTTTATCCAGCTTATTTTCACTTGTTCCTTTCTTATTTTTCTCTTTATTTTTCTTCTATTGTTCTTCATCACTTATCAATTCACTCAGTACGTACGAAAGAGTCTATTTTTACTCCTTATATATATTTTTTTCTTTTTTTTTGGTTTGTTTTCATCTATTAAATACGAACGAGTCCACTTTTCTCCACTTTACCTTTTTTTTCTTCATTTTTATTTGTCATGTTTTTGTTATTGTTTTCCTCTAATAGTTCACTAAGTGCGTACGCGTCTATTTTCTCTACCTTATGTTTTCTTGTTCCTTTTTTCCCATCACTTATTAATTCACTAAGTACGTACGCGTCTATTTTCTCTACCTTACGTTTTCTTGTTCCTTTTTCCTCATCACTTATTAATTCACTAAGTACGTACGCGTCTATTTTCTCTACCTTATGTTTTCTTGTTCCTTTTTCTTCATCACTTATTAATTCACTAAGTACGTACGCGTCTATTTTCTCTACCTTATGTTTTCTTGTTCCTTTTTTTCTCATCACTTATTAATTCACTAAGTACGTACGCGTCTATTGTCTCTACCTTATGTTTTCTTGTTCCTTTTTTTCTCATCACTTATTAATTCACTAAGTGCGTACGCGTCTATTTTCTCTACCTTATGTTTTCTTGTTCCTTTTTTTCTCATCACTTATTAATTCACTAAGTGCGTACGCGTGGGTCTGTTCCTCCTCCATGCCGCGGCTAACAACCCAATTACGCCGTAATCGCCGATCCATTCCGAGTCGATGCCCTAATCCGCCCTAATGGACACACGTACCTGCTGTAAGAAGGTTCATAACGAGAGGCGGGGACCGTATAACCATTCTTAGACGGAAGACGACAACACTATTTATAACCGCAGCAACAACAACAGCTTATGTCATTGTTCGCCCCCTCGTTTTATTTCTCTAGTCAAGGGTAGAGTAAGAAGAGGAAGTGCGTTAGTGGTGAAGATACAGGAGGGGGAGAAGGAAAGACAGTAAGAGAAGTGCACAGTTGTATGGTGTAGGTTCCCCCTCTTCATCTCCTCCTCCCCCTTCTTTTTCTACACTTCTCTCCTTCTCACTTTTTTTCTCTCTCTCCTTCGGTTCCTCCATTCCTCCTTCAGACGTTCTATTATGCGTTTCTCTCCTTGCCTCCTTCCTTCTTTTTTTTTCTCCCTCTTCCTTCCCTTTGTTTCTATTTCTCCGAACCCAAACTTTTATGCTCCTGTGTCTGCTTTGTGTTACTGCTGCGTGGCGTCGATGATCTTTAGTTTATCTGTTTTCTTGTTTTCATTTTAGTTTTGACATTTATTTTGCTTTAGAAGTACTTTTCCTTTTTTAATGGTCGCTTATTTTCCTTTCAAACGTTTTTCTTATTCTTAACTGACCTTCTTTGGATTTATTTTCGGTTTCTTATTTTTCTATTTCTTCGATTGCTTTTCTATACACCTCCATTCATCGTGTCTTCCATTACATCGATTGGTCTTTTTCTAATATTTTCATCACTATATCTTCATGAAATTACTCGACAGTTGAAGAAAATAACAGTATATCGTAAACTGTCATTCTTTGTTATATTCACAATCTTCGCATCATCATTTCTTTTTCCCGCGGTCACCTGTCAGCCTGTCAGGTATCTAAATCACTAATGGAGGCGGGGAGTGCGTGGCCGAGCTCCTGCAGTATCTGGGCGGGGGACGAAAACTCTTAATGGGATTGGCTCACTGAGACACGTGGAGACCTGCCGCTACCTGGTGGGCTGCCTGCTGAGTGTGGGCCATAAAGGTATTGACCAGGTGATTCCCCTCCTCCACCTCTAATAGTGGTTCCCCTGCTTCCTCCTCTGCGACCCCTCTCATGCCTCCCCTCCTGGTGCTTCCCTTTCGTCCTCCCCTGCTGTTAGTGACTCTTCTACCTTTGCTTACACTCCTATAAAAAATACTGACCTAATGTTGTGTACCAGTGCCGGATTTACAAGATTTTCTAAGTTTCATCAATGATTTATTCTATTATTATTTTTTTTTGCTTTATAGGTGTCAGATATTTCCTTTCATAATGGCACTTTCTATTTAGCTTGAAGTTTTAAGTTTGTCATATTTTTAAATGTCTTTGCTACTTATTTATTATCATGAGGTGTACATGATATTAACAACTCCGTCAGCTTGAAAATTCCTGTAGATTCTGTTGGTCTAAACTCTAAACACTTAACGGTCATTCATTTATCTTCAGCTTCCTGTGGTTAACTAAAGCTAGAGATATATACGCTTCCTAAAGAAACTTCACGTGTTCAAAGGAGTTTCTACGGACTCCGGCAAATCCAACACGTTCCGACAATGGTACAACACACGCGAGCTCTGCGTACCTGCTTCGAAAGGCTGCTCGGCGATCCTCATCTCCATTTGCTTTTGCAGGAGCAGCGCTTAGTGTTTTTTTTTGTTTTTGCTTTTGTTATGGCCATGAGCTGTTTCCTATACTGTAAAAAAAAAAGTCCTACAAGTCCCTGGAACGGTCCTGGTTGTGGCTGTTGTCAGGACTTTGGTATATTGTTGTTGGTTTCCCTTCCCTTGGTTCATAATGGCCTCCCGCTGATACTAAGTTGCCAGCCCTCCTCCTATTCATCCTCCACCCTTCCTGAATAACCCTCCAACCCCCTCCTCCTCCTCAGACTCTTCCCCTCCTACCAACATTACCTCCTCCACCTTCTCCCTCTCCTCTCCTCCACCTACCCCTTCTCCTCTCCTCCTCTTCCTCCTCACACTCTTCCACCTCTTCCCCATCCTCCTCCAACCCTTTCCTCCTCCTCAAACTCTTCCCCTCCTACCACCATTACCTCCTCCATCTTCTCCTTCTCCTCTCCTCCACCTTCCCCTTCTTCTCTCCTCCCCTTCCTCCTCACACTCTTCCACCTCTTCCCCGTCCTCCTCCAACCCCTTCTTCCTCCTCCAACTCTTCCCTTCCTACCACCACTACCTTCTCCTCCTCCCCCTCCTCCACCTACTTCCTCTACTCCTTCCTCCTCCGTCTCCTCCTCCTCCTCCACATTTTCCATCTCTTCCCCCTCCTCCTCCTCCTCTCCCTACTCTTCCTCCTACTCTATTTTCCAGCCTAACTTATTTACCTGCAAACTCGTTAAGCAAACTCCTTTACCTGCAAACAGTGATGTGTATTTACATAAAACATTTTTTTAAAGTTAATAAATAGAAAGTATACTCTCGACTTACATACACGCTGAAATTTTTGCGTAAACACGAGCTCTATCTATCTATCTATCCGTCTATCTATCTATATATCTATCTATCCCTCTATCTACTAAACTATTGTGTACAAGCAGTCAAAATTTACGTACATTCACAGTTATTTTACGTGTTTTTTTTTTTTGTGTTTGTACGTGTGAATTTGTGTGTGAATGTGTGTTTGTGTGTGTGTGTGTGTGTGTGTGTGTGTGTGTGTGTGTGTGTGTGTGTGTGTGTGTGTGTGTGTGTGTGTGTGTGTTTCTCTGAGGATACCGTAAAAAAAAAAAATCAAACTTTCCGGACCATTCGTAATATTTTTTTCCCCGTGGCCGCCAAGTTTCGTCACATTTTGGAATCACTTTTTACTTCGTTTTTAAGTCGAGGAAAGTTTGGGCGAATTTTGGTCATCCATTTTGGCCAACGACTCGAGTTTGCTCTTATTTTCTTTGTTGTCGTTGGGCGTGATATCAGATCTCTATTTTTTCTCCTGTGTCGTGTTTCTCTCTCGTCGAGTCAAACTTTTAATGTTATGCAACTGTTTATTCTTTCGTGCGTTTGTTCATGGCATTTTTTTTTATTTCTTTATTCCTTCCACACACTATTTTACATTTTTCACTATTTTCTTTATATAATCACTAATATATCAACCTAATCAGTATCTCCTTTTTATTCAGTGATGTGGTTTTACAGTGTTTTTTTTTCTTTATATTTATTTTCGATTATATTTTTTTCTATTTCCTCGATTACTTTTCTGTATATATCCGTTCTTCCTTTTCCTTTTAACTTATTTTGTCCTCCTTTTTTCATATTCATTCATACTTGTTTCTTCCCTTTTATTTACCACGTTGTTTACTCATTTATTCCTCTCTTAAAATCTGCATCCAATTTCTTCAGCATTTTCTCATTTAGTTGTCCTCTTTTTTTTTTTTTCTTTCATTAGTTTCATCACCATCTCATTTACTTCTCCTTTCACCATGAAGAAACAAAAACAAATTACTTCGTCGTCTTCCCTTTTTGTCTTCAACTTTCCTTTTATCTTCCATTTGTTTTGTCGTCTTATCATTTAGCTCTCCCTTCTTCCCCAACTATGCTTTCCTCACGCTTCTCGCTCCCCTTCGTTCCTTCTTATAACTTCTGGGTTAACCTCATTCTCACTCACAACTCCCCTTTCTATTCCTTTTCGCCTTTGTTACTAGTTCCTGCTAACTTTCAAGATTTATTTTTTACTCAATTTAATTTTATTCCCTTTTTTCTCATATTCACACCTATCACTATCTACTACTTCTACTACTACTGCCACTTCTACTACTACTATAACTGCCGATACTACTAATACTATTCACCTAAGTCAGTAAACCAATCCACCTATCCACCAGCCCTGAGCCACTAACCACCTAACCATACATCCAGCAGGACAGTCAACAATCCACTCACCAACCCACCCTACTAACCTAAGCCAGTAAGTCATCCATTCATCTATCCCCCCAAAAAACACAAATTTAGTACCTAGCAAGTAAGCCACCCATTCACACATCAACTCACTCACCCGGTAAGCCACCCAGCAGCCTCTCATATACATCCGTCAATTCACCCAATCAACCCTCAACCAAAGTCAATGACCCAATCGCCTGTACCCGTTCAGGAGGGCAGCGAAGCCAACGCATATCATTTAAAACCAGTGAGGCGAAGCGAGGCGCGGTAAGGCGAGGCAGAACGCGAATT
>NW_026111833.1:117500-127500 GCF_024679095.1 Eriocheir sinensis
CTCTCTCTCTCTCTCTCTCTCTCTCTCTCTCTCTCAGTATATCAAAAAGCTAACTCTGTAAATTGCATGCGAATAACTAACAAAATACATATAAAAAAATGTCAAAAGAAAGTCAAAAGAATAATAAATAAATAAAAAAAATTACTAGAGCAGCAAAGGGATGAGTGAATGAATAAAACAAAGATATCACAACTTTTCATAACAACATTAAAGAAAGAAATGTTGTTGTTGTTGTTGTTATTATTATTATTATTATTATTATTATTATTATTATTATTATTGTTATTATTATTATTATTATTATTATTATTTACAATTGCAATAATTTTGGTGTGGAAAAACGTATTTGGCCTTGATCAGAGGAGATACAAGGGTACAGAGGAGGAGGAGGAGGAGGAGGAGGAGGAGGAGAGGAGAATGGACGAGAACGAGGTGGAGAAAGACGAAAGGGAGGAGGAAGACGAATAGAAGGAGGGGAAAGACGAGAAGTGGGAGAAACGAAAAGGAGGAAGAGAAAGACGAGGACGAGGACGAGGAGGAAGAAGAGGAGTAGGGAAAGGAAAGCAGGAGGCAGTCTTTTTTTTTTTTGGTAACACTATCATGTTTAACGCGTCCCAAGGATACTCATAAAAAAGCCTCGTTATCATCCACAAAACCTCTTACCTTCACTATTTTTCCTCCCTCCTCCACTTAGTTTTCTCCTTTTTTTTTTCCTTTCCTA
Organism: Eriocheir sinensis; assembly: GCF_024679095.1. Taxonomy (NCBI): domain Eukaryota; kingdom Metazoa; phylum Arthropoda; class Malacostraca; order Decapoda; family Varunidae; genus Eriocheir; species Eriocheir sinensis. The sequence continues at coordinate 118,222 of NW_026111833.1, forward strand.
CCTAACCTTTTTCTCCGTCACCTTCTCCACTTTTCCCCTTTTTCTCCTTCCTCTCCTATCCTTTTTTCTTTCCGTCACCTCATTGTCTTCCCTTATTATTTCCTCTTCCTTTTTCGCCGTCCCCTCTTTCCTCCTTTCTTTCCTTTCCTATCCTGTGTTTCTCTCCTATCTCGTCTCTCTGTCTTATTCTCTTTTTCTCCGCTATCTCTTTCTCTTCTATTATTTTTCTTCTTTTTTTCCTATTCTTCTCTATCACCTATCTTCCTCCTTTCTCCTCCGGCTTTTTTTTTTTTTTTACATATTTCCCCTATTTTCATTAATGGACCTCTTCTCACACTCCTTCCGCCTTTTTCTTCCTTGTATTTTTTCTTCTCTGCCTTGCGATCATTTCTACTTCTTAAAATTTCCTCCTCCTCCATCTCTTATCTCAATTCCCTCTCCATCTGGTACTGCCTTACTTCACCTCTTCTTTCCTTTTATCCGCTTCATATTTTTCCTCCCTCCAGCTTGCCTCTGCTTTTTTTATCCTTTCTTCCTATCTCCACTTCCTCGCCCCGTCTCTTATCTCTCTCCCACACGCCATCTGCTCCCTCTTCATTGCATCTCCTCCTTTGCCTCCACCTCTTTCTTCCCTCCGGCTTTCCTCCCTCTGGCCTCACCTTCTCATCTCTCACTTTCACCTTTTGAAAACACGATGTAGTTTCTCAAAGGATTCGATTTCTCTTCTATCAGTATTTTTTTTTCTTTGAGATTCGATAGAGATGTTTTGAAAGTACAAGGAGATGGTGGTGGTGGTGGTGGTGGTGGTGGTGTGTCTGTGTTTGTGTGTGTGTATGTATGTGTGTGTGTATGTGTGTGTGTGTGTGTGTGTGTGTGTGTGTGTGATGGAAGTACAGAAATAGTGAAAGAATGCTAGAAAGGAGGAGGAGGAGGAGGAGGAGAGGGTGGTGGTGGTGGTGGTGATGGTAGTATTGGTTTTGTTGAAAAATCAGAAAAAAATGAGGAAAAGAGAAAAAAAAACGGAATGATAAGGATGACGAAGAAATGAAAGGATGAAAAAGAGCACAAAGAAGGAACAAAAATATAAAACAATTAGATTAATAGACAAATACAAAGTAAATACTATCATTAATAAGCCAAATGAAAAATGAAAGAAAAGAAAGGAAACCAACAAAATCTTTTATACTTATTAACTAATCAAAAGGAAACTCTCACGGACCCCTCCTCCACCTCCTCCACTCCCCTCCCTTCCCCCCTAACCCTACTCCTCCCCCTTCCCTGTACCTCTTCCACTCCCCCAATGAAAATTAAAAGCTAAACACAACACAACACAAACTTCGAACGTTCAAAACTTTTCAATTTCGGTCCTCGGACTTCAAAGTACAAATTATTAAAAAAAGCGTACGATAAAAATGGCTCACTAAATTCGAGAGAGAGAGAGAGAGAGAGTCATCGTGTTTGCACAATCCACATTCCCTTTTTTCCAGCGGCAGGTGCCCCAAAACAAGGCAATCCAGCCAGTCCTAAACTCGCCTTCGTCAGCAGTTCACGAAGTGGACGACGCATAAAAAGGGACGAAACGGAAGTGGTACAAAGGGCGCGGAAGCAAGGGAGGGCAGGGAAAGAAAACGGGAGGGCGCGGATGCCAGCGTTGGGAGGGGGGAAACTTTTTTAATCCATTTATTGCTTAAGAATTCTTTGTATGCTCAGAATATGACGTGATTTTCTTTTTTTTTTTTCTCAAGTTGGCTCTTGAGGATTATTTCTAAACAAAGCAAAGCGTGTTGAAGAAGGCGCAACATTTTTTTTCTGTTGGCTTTATGGAAAGATATGTTCTGAATAAGCGAAAACAAAAGGTCGAATGCAGGAGAATAACTTTTTTTCTCTTTGGCAAATCAAATAGATAGATAGAGAGACAGATAGACAGACAGATAGAAACAGATTAGCATATAGATAAGATAGATATAGATAGATAGATAGAGATGTGGATTTTTTAGTACAAAGCCAATTTTTTTTAAATAACTATAGATGTAGAGTTTTTTTTAGTTATTGAAAAAGCTGTAATGTCTTATAATTATCTAGTTTCACGTTACTTCTACTCGTAAATTCGTATCTTTAACAATTGTTTTATGAGGAAGTGAAGGAAGAGAGGGAAAAAGAGATGACATCCTCCCCGCCCTCTCCTCTCCCTTCCACTTCCCGCACCTGCCACGGAAATGCGGGAACGAGGAAGTGGAAGGTGGAGTAGAATCTCTCTCACCTTGATGGAATTTAATTAGTTCAAATTAGAATAGATAATGTGATTGCGGTCCCCACTTTGCAGGTACCACGAGGCGTATATTACAATGAGAGTAAGACACACACACACAAACACAAACACACACACACACACACCTCCTTTTCTCCTTTCTTTCCTATCCTCTTTCTCTTCTCTTATTCTTCTGCTCTCTCCTATTTTCTTTCCCATCATCACCCCCAACCCGCAAACTCCTCCCTAGCACACACACACACACACACACACACACACACACACACACACACACACACACACACACACACAAGAACAAAGACTCTAAAAAACTAACTTTCATACACAACTTTCAGCTCCGAAGGATTAAATTTGGGCGCAAAAACTCTACTTAGTCGGTAAATCTAGTTTCATGGCCTTATTGAAATCCCGAAGGCGGTGTAACTTTCTGCTGATTTACCTGCTGGCCTTTTCCTTTCTTCTTGTGGGGAGAGAAAGACACGCTGCAGCTCTTCCATGCGGCGAGTTAGGTGGAAAGAAGAAAAAAAGTGTAAGGCTTTGAGTGAAGAATGGCGCACTTGTCACCTAATATGCTTTTACTCTATTACATGTGTTAGTTAAATAATAGACGCGTTGCCACTCTTCCTTAATGCGAGTTAGAGGTAGGCGGGAAGGAGGAAAATATAAGGATTTAAATGAAGTAAGACATAGCTGTCACCTCATGTAGTTTTCCTTTACTGCATGTGTTGTTTGTATGAATTAAGTTGTTGTTTCTTTTCTGTACATATCTCTTTATCATCTATAATTATGGCCATATGCATAAAAGAATATCCATACCTAGGAGTAAAAATAAAAATGGAATAAAAACAACTTGTAATTTTTTATTCAATTTTAAATGCTATTATCTCTCTATCTTTCGATCATTTTAAACCAACCTTCTGACTACATCTAGTATTGTAGGCACACACACACACACACACACACACACACACACACACACACACACACACACACACAAAGGCCGCGCAAACGCACCACGCACACCAAATTAATTTCATTTCCTGCTTGATTCTCTCCCTTCTTTCCTGATTGTTGGGTTCGGGAAGACGCAAGAAGGACCGTCTCTCTCTCTCTCTCTCTCTCTCTCTCTCTCTCTCTGTCTTCACCCAGCACCCACAGGGATTCTTTAATCAGATTTTTTTCCCTTCAATGAATTTTGCTTTCAATTTCGGGAGCAATTTGACCACAACAAAATTCGTTCACAGTAGAATTAAAGACAAAATGAAGGCGTCGAGGGGAAAATGTTTATTGTGAGGACGAATGTCAAGCCATTAGTGTTCGATGATGATTTAGTGCTTTGTGTCGTGTGATGAATGGCCCTTTTGTGTCTATTGATAGTGGTAAAGAGAGGCCGAGGGGAGCAATCCATTATCCGCTGCGTATTTCCTTGATAACGAGTTTGACAGATGAGATAAGATATTGCACTACTACTACAACTATTACTACTTATACCAATACTAATATTACCACTTATACTACTACTCAAACAAGTGAAACAACAACAACAACAACAAAAACAACAACAGCAACAATAATAACAATAATAATAATAATAATAATAATAATAATAATAATAATAATAATAATAATAATAATAATAATAATAATAATAATAATAATAATAATAATAATAATAATAATAATAATAATAATAATAATAATAATGAGATGAAAATAATAAATGAAAATGACAACAGCAATACCGTAGATTTGTTTTTCAGCAGGTCATGAATACTAATTTCACTCGGGAATGAGACAGAACAAAGGCAAAAAGAGGAGAAAAGAGCGGAATAACTTTTCATTATCTTAAAGTGAAAAAACAACAGATGTGAAAAATGTAAGAAATGTAAATCAGGAACCACACAAAAGAAAAAAAAAGTATGAGATTTATAAAAAAAACGGCGTCACGAGACAAAATGAGATGGAAAAAAGAAACAGGAAGGAAAACAAAGAACGGATTACCTTTGCATAATCCGAAAATGAAAAATAGAGGTGAATATGTAAAGGAATGTAAAACACAAAGGAACCACAACACACGAAAGAAGAAAAAAACGAATCATTTTTAAAATAACGGCGAGTCACGAAACAAAATGACACGCGAGGACGGATACATTACAGGACAACCAATAAAACACACACACACACACACACACACACACACACACACACACACACACGCCCCCTCCTCACATTTTTTTTACCCTATCCTTGTCTAGACATAAAAGAGACAAATCACTCCCATGTGTTGAAATCCTTTAGTGTACCTGGGCATGTGTGTGAATGTCCAGGTAAACATTCCTACAAGTCCCCGTGTGAAGGCTGCCTCGTGGCCGTCCGGTAAAAAGAGAAATAAGGACCTGTTTCCACTCGTCCGATTTTTGTTCCAGGAAAGTGAAAAATGGGGGAATGGAGAAAGTAAAAAGTGTACGTGTCTGAGTGTGTGTGTGTGTGTGTGTGTGTGTGTGTGTGTGTGTGTGTGTGTGTGTGTGTGTGTGTGTGTGTGTGTGTGTGTGTGTGTGTGTGTGTGTGTGTGTGTGTGTGTGTGTGTGTGTGTGTGTGTGTGTGTGTGTGTGTGTGTGTTTGTAAAGGAATTAACCGAGCGTGGGGAAGGAGGGGAAGGGGAAAGCAAATGTTTGACGATGATTGAAAGATAAAACATTCGACAAAAAATCATTGATAGAAAGACAGAGAGAAAAAGAATACATCGATAACAACTTAAAATGATCAACTAATACACAAAATCACTATAAAAAAACTACAAGAGCAACGAGGTGTATGGAAATATTTAGAAACATACAACACACATAGGAGTAAAAAATAAAAACGACAGATTGGATATAGAGAAAAATAAACACACTGATACAGAAAAGCAAACACTGAGCCAAACGAGAGACATGATACGGACACACGGTCAAAAATAAAAGGAAAAAAAGAAGAAAAAAAACGAGAATACAACAAAATAGAAAAAAAAAGAATAAAATTAAATAAAAATAGAGCAAAGTATTAAACATAAAAAAAGAAAACGTAGGCAATGAAAAAGGAAAATGACACACCGTCGTTCATACTAGGAATAACACACACACACACACACACACACACACACACACACACACACACACACACACACACACACACACACACACACACCTGTTTGCGTCCCTCCTGAAATTTAATGGCTGAAGGAGGACCACATTATGTCTTCTTTCCCCCTTGACCTCCATTTTCCTCCTCCTCCTCCTCCTCCTCCTCCTCCTCCTCCTCCTCCTCCTCCTTCTCCTCCTCCTCCTCTTCCCACCTTTATGCTGTTTTCTCTAAATTTCTGGGACAATTTTCTCTACAATAGTGAGAGTTATGGCGCAATGTTTCCGTTTTCCTTTATAAGCTCATTCTTTTTAAACTCTGCTCTCCATTCTCCCCTAACCTTCTTTCCTTTCATATTCCTAGACACTCAGAACCTAATATATCTTTGTCACGCCAGCTGCTTCTATTCCTTTTTTGTTACGCCACCTGTTCTTTGTTTTTTAGCCTTTTATTTATTCAGTTTCATTTCTTCTCGTATTTTTATATATAACATTTTTCGTCATGGATATTTTTTGGGGGTTTCTCTATTACTTTGAGGTCGCATAATGTTTTGCTCTCTCTCTCTCTCTCTCTCTCTCTCTCTCTCTCTCTCTCTCTCTCTCTCTCTCTCTCTCTCTCTCTCTCTCTCTCTCTCTCTCTCTCTCTCTCTCTCTCTCTCTCTCTTCCTTTTTTCTTTCTTTTCTTTCTTTCTTTATTCATTTATTTACTTATTTATTTCTCCCTTTCTTACTTTCTTTTTTTTCTTTCGTTCTCTCTCTCTCTCTCTCTCTCTCTCTCTCTCTCTCTCTCTCTCTCTCTCTCTCTCTCTCTCTCTCTCTCTCTCAAGGTTTCTACTCACTCCAACCTCTTGAATTCGTTATGTCCATCACAACCCACGCCTCTACAACCTTCTCCGAGTCCTTCTTCCCATCCGTCCTTCCCTGCTCGCTCCCTCAAGTCGGTATCCTATAATCCCAGCACGCTTACAGGACTTCTTTCTCGTGATCCGCTGTACGGCCCCAAGATATCCTTTACAGTCCTATAAGAATCCTATAGTCCGGCCCACTGTCTGTCTTTTCCTATCAGCTCCCCTTTTTCTTTTTCTCTCTCGCTCTCCTTTACCATTGTCTGTATCGTGTTATCAGTACTAAGTTTCGTGATGTTCTTTTTCTTACATTTTTGCTTTTTTTTAGTGGCTTTCATTCTGTTGGTTTTGTTCTGGTTTAGGTCTTCTTTATTTGTTTATTTATTTGTGTCCTGTTTTTTTTGCGTTGTCTTCTAGTCTTGTATAATTTCGTTCGTGTTTTCCTCGGTATATTTTTTTGCGTTATCTCTACTACGTTCTGACACGCCTTGCCTCATTTCCTTTTTAGCTTCGTTTTCCCAATTTTTCCCTCCTTTTCTTCCTTGTCGTCTTCCACCGCGTTTGCCAATGCCACCAATAAACACTTCAATCTCGTTCTCATAATCGAATCCCACCTCTTAGGGTTTCCTCAATCGCCCATCTCTTGTCCTTATTTTCACGGACGCTCAACCACTAACATTTTTCTCACACATTTTCATCACAATTCTTCCGGGAATCTAATCACGTTCTGTGGTGTCAACAATTCCCTCACAATCCTTTATTAAGCGATTTGATCCGTTTTCAGCCATTTAATCCTTTCCATCCGATGCTCTTATTCCCTTTGAGACGTTTCCTCTCCCCTCAGCAACAGCCTTCGACCCTCTTTCCCACTTTCTTCTAATCCTATGAACCCCTCGTCTTTTCCCCTCTTTCGTGCCAGCATCAAAATTTCGCACCGTTAGTTTTCTCTCTTTCTTTTCTTTCATCATTTTCTTCCTTCTTTTCGTTTCTCTCCCTTACTCTCTTTCACACTTTCTTCTAATCCCATGAACCCCTCGTCTTTTCCCCTCTTTCGTGCCATCATCAAAACTTCGAAGCGTTAGTTTTCCCTCTTTATTTTCTTTCATCTTTTCACTTTTTTTTTCCTTCATCTCGCTTCTCTACCTTCATTTTTCTATCTCGTTGTGTCTATGACAAGGTGCTGAGTGAAAGGTTTAATCTTCATATGAATCATGTAAAGTGAATATTAATCTCTCTCTCTCTCTCTCTCTCTCTCTCTCTCTCTCTCTCTCTCTCTCTCTCTCTCTCTCTCTCTCTCTCTCTCTCTCTCTCTCCCAAACCTGTTTATTTTCTCTTTTCCTCCGTCTTTTTTTTATCTCCTCAACCTGATTCCTTCCTCCTCCTCCTCCTCCTCCTCCTCCTCCAGCACCTCCACCACCTCCGCTCAATTTCCTTCTTCCCTCGGATTTTTCCCTTTTCTCTACTGGAAAAGAAATAATGCAGGTCTTAGTGTGTGTGTGTGTGTGTGTGTGTGTGAGAGAGAGAGAGAGAGAGAGAGAGAGATGCGTTCTCTCAGGCGAAGTTACTTTTTTTTGCCATTCGTATTTACCAAACTAATAAAAATCGCAGGTGAGAGGAAATATACAAATAAAAATCGAGAAACAATACAAAGACAAACAAAACAAAAAATCTCAGGAAGCACAGGAGGGAAAGAAAATGTAAAACGTGCCGTGGAAATATAAAATAGTTCAACGAAAAAATGTAAATAATGAAATCTGGTGAAAAATTATGAATGAAAGGAAACCGAAAAAAATGAAATGGAAAAGCGAGAGGAGAGAGGATGGAAAAAGGAAGGGTGGGACTTGAATACTTACAAACACACACACACACACACACACACACACACACACACACACACACACACACACACACACACACACACGCTAACAGAAGGGAAAGACAAAGAAAAAAAAAGCAAGAGGGTGTGAACTAACTACTTATAAAACACACTAAATAAGAAAAATCGCACTTGTACATACTATTATTATTAAGAGAGAGAGAAAGAACGTATGTGCGAATTGCGAGCTTACAACAAACAAAAAAGGTAACACTTGAAAATAATGTAAAAAAGAAAAGAGAATGGATGTGCGTATCGAGTACTTTCAGCAAACAAAAAAAAAAAAAAAAAAAAAAAAAAACTTGTAAATATATAAAATAAAAGAGAAGGGTTGTGCAGGAATTAATGAGGCTCAAAATAAAAACGAGAATGAATGTGCAACTAGTGTACTTTCAACAACAACAAAAAAATTATAATAACACTTGTAAATAATATATAAAAAAAGGAAAGAAAGGCTGTGCAGGTTTTAATGAGGCTCGCCGTGGCAATGTTCCGAGGCGCGCCGGCAGCCCCTCGTGTTCTGTGTTTTGAGAATGGCCAACACAACGACCCCATAAGGCAGGGAATGGCGCGTATTACTTCATGAGGACAACACAAATTCGCTGCAGTGTTGCGTTGATGAGTTTGTGTTGATTGCCAGAGCCGCTGTTTTGATGTCTCGAGTGTGTGGGCGTGGGTGTGGGGCGGGGCTGGGTTGTGTGCGTGGGTTGTGTGTGAGGGGCGAGAGGGTCGTTGTGTGCGCTTGGTTTTGTATGTTTATCTTGTTATTTCTGTGTATCTAACCGGGGCGAGAAAACTGTTGTAATATGGCTATCTTTGTATCCTATTCTATCTGTTTTATATATTTTCTTGTTTTATTTATTTCCTCTGTTTCCATGTTTGATTTATTTGGCTGTTTTCTGCGTGGACAGTTTTGTTACTCTTTTTTTTTTTTCTCACATGAACAATCTTTACTTTTCCTTGTTTTTACGTTTAAATTCTCAGTTACATTTTTTCTAGTCCTCATGATGGAAGTGTATTTAAGTTTCCTTTACTTTAGTTCTCAGTGCTCTGAAAGTAGATTAAAGTCCATATTAATTCATTTCGTTGATTGTGCGTTACATTATTTTACCCTTTTCTTCGCTTATTTTTTGCACCTCGGCGAACTGAAAAATGGGAAGAAAAATATTT
>NW_026111833.1:132500-155000 GCF_024679095.1 Eriocheir sinensis
CCAGAAAATACACTTAACTAATTAGATCAGAATATTAATACTACAGAAAACATTGAATCAGAATGAAGAGCAATTTAGTGCCCTTCCATTTGTTTTCCACCTGTGCACGCGAAGGGACGGACAGGGAAATAGTTTGTAGCATTTCAGCAGCTTCCTCGTAATGACGGGAACTCGTGAAGTACAGAAAGTGCTTCGCGGACACGACAGCCAATCAGCGGACAGGCTACTTTTTTGAGGGGAGAGTGGAACCGTGATTAATGGGTTCAGATAAGCAAGCGAACAGGCAAGCAAATCAAAGGGAGGTAGGGAGATAGATAGGTGGATACGAAGGTAGACAGGCGTTTAGGTACAGGTAGGTACTAGGTAGATAGGAAGGTAGGTAAAGTGGATAGATGGGTGGATCGGTGAGTATAAAGGAAGGTAGGTAGATAGATAAGTAGACAAGCAGGTAGGTAGGTAGATAGGTAGATAAGTAGGTAGGTAGGTAGGTAGGGAGGTAGGGAGAGAGACAGGCAGACAGAAGGATCGGTTAGTTGTAAAAAAAAAAGTAGGGAGGTGAATCGAATTAGAAGGTCGTTAGGTAGGTCGGTAGGTAAGCTAAGCAAGGCAATAAACAAACAGGTACCGTATACAGGTAAGTAAATAGGTACGTTTGCCGGTGTTGGTGTAGCGTTCCCAACTCAACGTCAGCACAAAAGTGAAGGGGAGACATGACAGCCTCCCCCACACATAGACCAGACACACGTCAACCTGAGCTTCCGTGAGATGAGAGAGAATTACGAGATTACTGGAAAGGGGAGAGTTTGAGGGGTAGGGGACGATGTGAGAGTGGACGAGTGAGGGGAAACTGAAAGGAAAGGGGGCAAGGGATAACGGGAAGGGATGCGGAAAGGGTGAGTAAGGGGACGAAAGAGGGTGAAGAGAGTCAGATAGAAGAGGAGGATGAGGGATAACAGAAGGTCAGGATGTGATAGTGGTCAGAATCGTAAGGGAAAGGGAAAAGGAGGGAAAAACGAGAGGTACGGAGAGGCGAAGAGGAGAAAAGAGTAGAGTATAGTGGTGAGGGTTTGATGAAGTAGGAGAGATGACAGAGAGGAGGAGGAGGAGGAGGAGGGAGAAGGGAGGATCAGTAAGAAAGAGAGGCAGAAGGAAAGCGATCAAGCAAATGGAAAGATCAGAAAGCAATAAAAACATGAGGAAGATACGAAGGAGGAGGAGGGGGAGGAGGAGGAGGGGAGAAGAGGGCTGAGGAAGTGAGTCGAGCAAAGCGAGCGAGAGAAAGTGAGAAGGAGAAGGAGTAGGAGGAACTAAGAGAGAGGAAAGATGAGAGAGAGAGAGAGAAGAGAGGGAGAGAGTTAAAAATCAGGAAGCAGGAAGGTGAAGAAACAAAGATAAGCTGGAAGAAAGAGAAAAGAAGAGTGAAAAGGAGGAGGGCAAAAACTAAGGGAAATGAATGACGGGAGAGGGAAGAAAAGAAAAAACCTAAATAATTGGGAGGGTGAAGAACTAAGAGAAAGGAAGGTGAAAGAAAGAGAGAGAGAGAGTTAGGAGAGGAAGAGGAGGGAGAGGTGATGGAGACAGAAAACGAGAGGGGGGTCAATGTTCGCCACTTCCAGAACCATTTGTGGGGAGACTCAAGTACTTAATCAGTTCCTTCCTTTTCAAAACCTCCCTCTATCATTTTGCCCTCTCTGTCCTCCGTCCACCTCCCTCTATCCCCACTGTCTTCCCTCTTACTCACATTCCCCTTTTCGTTTCCTATTCCTAATTCATATTCTCTCTACTTGCTCTCAGTTCCTATTTTATTTCCATTATCTCTGTCGCTCCTTCATTATCTTTCCATTTTCTTTTATTTTCTCCTTTCCTCCCTCATTCTTTTCTGTATTTAGTTCATATCTCCTCCTTAGCATCATCTCCCTCTTTTAATTTCCTCTTATCCCCCTCTTTCCTGTAATATCCTTCTTCCTTTCTCTCCCTCACCTCCCTCTTTCTTTATATGTTCCTAGTCTCTACATATTTTCTCTCCCTCAGCTCCTTCTTAATTTTTCTCCCTGTCTCCCTCTCCCTATTGTTCAGAGTTTAGTCATTCCTTCTTTTCTACGTTTTGTTCCTGGTATTCCTTTTGTCTCGTTTCCTTTCCCTCAGATTCCTACTTCCCTTCGTGCTTTTAATTCTTGCATTCATTGATTTTCCTTTGCTGTCCATTCGCCTCCTCTTCCTCTCCTCTCTCGTCCATTGATTCCTCCATCTATTCAGCCTTCCTCTCCTTCCTTCCCCCTTTTCCCTTCTTTATTACGCTACCCCTGGCAATGGAAACACGGCACGCACGAACACACACACACACACACACACACACACACACACACACACACACACACACAGACACACCAAAGGCAGCCATATGCACGCACGCACACACTTATTTCCGCACATACACACTCTTCACTCTGAAAACGCACACAGACATGCACGTACACACGCTTGAAGATGAACTACAAAACGTTTTCAAAGTGCTCTCTCTCTCTCTCTCTCTCTCTCTCTCTCTCTCTCTCTCTCTCTCTCTCTCTCTCTCTCTCTCTCTCTCTCTCTTCTCTTCTCTTCTCTTCTCTTCTCTTCTCTTTTCTATCTCCTTCATCTTCTTTATCTTCTTCTTCTTCCTCTTCTTCTTTCTCTTCTTCTTCCTCTTCTTCTTCCTCTTCTTTTTCCTTATTTTTCTTTCTCTTTATTTCTCCTTTTATTTCTCTTTTCTTCTTTTCCTTCTGTTGCTTCTTGTTGTTCTTGTTCTTCTTGTTGTTGTTGTTCATCTTTTCCTCCTTCTCCTCCTCCTCCTCCTTCCCCCTCCTTCAGCCACTTCTTCAGCCACTCCTTTCATCCTTCACATCACCAAACGCATGAGGCACCAATAGACTCCTTCAGGCACCCCACCCCCACCTTCACAGCCCTTCGTCGCGGCCCCTTCGCCTTCTGAGCCTAGGAAACGATGCCGCAGCTCATGTTTACGGGACCAATTTCCAGACCCTAACCCTCACCGGGGGCGCCTTAATTGCTTTGCCTGTATCCTTGGAGGCTGAAGAGGAGCAGGAGGAGGAAGAGGTAGAGGACTTGGAGATGAGGAAAAGCTGAGGAGGTGGCGAAGGGGAACCAGCAGGTGGAGGAGGTAAAGAACGTGGATATAAGAGAACGGTGAGGAGAGGGTGAAGCAGAGGAAGATATAGGATTTGAAGATGAAGGAAGAGAAGGAAGAGGAGGAGGAAAAGGAGAGAATCTGAAGCAGGAGGAATCAGAACACTATAGAAAAAGAAAATTGCGAAAAAATAGAAATAAATAAAGATGAGGATAATGGGGAATAAAGAATTGTCAAGAAAAGGTAAAAAGTAGGAATATTAAAAACGAAAAATAAAAAAAGGCGTATATAAAAAAGAGGAAGAGCTAAAAAGAACAAAAGAGAAAAAAACGAAAAAGAATAAAATGTAAATAAGGGGACACAGGGGAAAAAAAAGATGAAAAAAGGAGAAAAAATGGCATGTGGGGGGGAAATGAGAACTGGGGAGCAGGAAAGGCAATAAAAGGGTAAAAGTAGTGAGATGAGGACGAAGGGACGCAGGGCAAGCAGCCGCAGGTGACACGCAGCGAACAAACCAGTGAAGTCTTGAAGATCCCCCTGAGAGCAGCGTGACGAGGAGGAGGAGGAGGAGGAGGAGGAGGAGGAGGAGGTGCTGGTGGAAGGAAGAGCTCTACATGTCTCAGTTTGTGTGGGTGGAAACAAAGAAAGTGAACGCAGTAATAAAACTAATATAAAAAAGTTCACATACAGAATAAACATTTGTAGAAGTGACGAAAATATTGCAACTACTGAGTGAATAAAAATACTTGCGCTTTTTGTAATTACTTATTTTTTTCAGTGATACGATTTGTATTTCTGACATATAAAAGTCATGGGGTAAAAAAGATACCCGGACGGACGGTGATTTGTGTCCTCAAGAGAAATCGAAAAACCAATCAGGAAACAGTTCTCTTTTGGGGTTAAACTGAATCCTTGCGTCCAATCCGTCAACCATTTCCCTTTAGAGCCAGGCTATGGGGAGCGGCCGTCTCGTCCTCCCCTTCCTTCCTTCCCTTCCTTCTTTCTCTCTTGTGCTCTTCCTTCCTTCTCCCTCATGTTCCTTTTTCCCATTTTTCTGTCTCTCATATCATTCTTTCTTTCCCATGCATTTCCTTCTTTCTCTCTCATGCCCTTCTTTCCTCTTTAACTCATTCTCTTTCCATTCTTCTTTCTGTCTCTTTCCTTCATGCTTTCCCATTATCTTTCTTCTTTCTTTCTCATGCCCTTCCTTTTTTCTCTCTCGTGCCCTTCTTTCCTCTTTATCCCATACCCTTTCCATTTTTCTTTCTCTTTCTTGTCTCATCCTTCCCTTCCTTTCCATCATTCTTTCTTATTCTCTCTCTCTCTCTCTCTCTCTCTCTCTCTCTCTCTCTCTCTCTCTCTCTCTCTCTCTCTCTCTCTCTCTCTCTCTCTCTCTCTCTCTCTCTCTCTCTCTCTCATGCCCTTCCATCTTTCTCTCTTCCCTCTTCTTCTCTCTCTCTCATCCACTTCCTTTTTTCTCTCAATTCCCCTTCCTTCTTTCTCTTTTATGCCGTTCATTATTTTCTCCCCTCATGTCCTTCTTTCTCATTCCCCTCTTCCATTCTCTCCATCATCATTCTGTCTTCGTCCCAGGACACACTTGTATGACCCAATTAAATTAGGCAGAAGACTCAAGAACCTCCTCTTTTCTGTTTTTTCTTCCTTCTCTTTTCCCGCTATTTCCTCCTTCACGCCCATCTTCCTGCCTCCCTCGTTTCCCTCATCTCTTCGTCCCTTCTTACCCTCATTTCCCGCTCCTTTCCTTCTTCCTCCTATTTTTCTTTCTCCTTTCCTTGTTTTTCGATTCCTACTTCCTTCACTTTCTCTTCCGCTTTCTCCTTTTTTTCCTTTCCTCAATCCTTCATATTTCTCCCTTAGTGTTATTTTCAATATTTGCATCCAATATATTTTGTTTTATTTCCGTTCTTCTCTCTCCCATAATTTGATGTGGTCCGTTTCGCTTCCTCTTAATTAATTCTTGCATTTTTCTTGCCTTCCCTCTCTCCCTTTATTTATCAGTTGAACTCTATTTACTCTTCTTTTACCTTCATTTATTCTTGCCTTTACTTATCTCCTCCAGTGTTTCGTTTTATCTTGTATCTTTCTCTCCCTTTCTTTCTTTAATCAACTTCTCGGTGCCTCTTGGCTTTCATATATTCATTACTTTTCATACTTTTCTTTTGATGAGTTACCTTCTTTTTCACGAATCATGCCTGTCTTACAACTATATAACAATGCTCTCTGTCACCCAAGATTACATCTCCTCCTCTTCTGCCTCCTCTTCCTTAAAACTTTTTCCCGGACTGTCCCTTCCTCCTTCTCCTTCCCCCCGCCTTCTTTCCTTCCTCCTCCCACTCTCACTAACTTTCCTCTCCCTTCCTACCCACACTCTTTTGACTTTCTCTCTTTACCTCACGTCCCTGCTCTCCTCCCTCCTGCCCCCCGCCCACTCCTTCTCTTACAAACGACATCTCTTTCTCCGCTCCTCCTTTTCCCCCTCCCAGCCCTCTCCTACTCCCTTTCCACTACCACTCTCATTGCCTCTTCCTTCTTTCCTTTCCCGTTTCTCTTGCTCCCTATTGCCTGTTTTTTCCTTAATTTTATTATACTTACCTTTTTGAGCTTCCCTTCCAACTTGTGTACTTCTCTCTTCATCCTCTTCTTCTTTTTGTTCTAACTATTCCCTTATATTTATGCATCCTACATTACCATAAATCTTTTTCCATCTTCGTATCTACATTTTTCACTGATTCCCTCTTTCTGGCTCTCTTATTTGCTCTTATACACCTTTTTTGCTTTCCACGGTTCTTACTTCGTCCACTTCTTTCTTTCCATCCTGCTTTCTCTTCTGCACCCACTTCCCTGTCGCTACTCCTTTGCTAGCATCAGATCTCTCCTTCCCTCTTTGATTCGAGTCCCATCCCAAACACTCGGCGCGCAGCCCACTCAGCTGTTCATCCTCCCTTTAAGACTAAGCGATAAATGGGTACCTGGGGAGACCTGGGAAGGGTAAATGTGGTAACACGGGTCATTTCCTATAGCAGGCTCAAGATACAATGTGACGGAGATGAGCACTGGGGCCACGTATAGTTTTAGAGTAGCCCCCAGCTTTACCTTTACCATCCTCTTCTCCATTCCCTGCTCTCTCTCTCTCTCTCTCTCTCTCTCTCTCTCTCTCTCTCTCTCTCTCTCTCTCTCTCTCTCTCTCTCTCTCTCTCTCTCTCTCTCTCTCTCTCTCTCTCTCTCTCTCTCTCTCTCTCTCTCTCTCTCTCTCTCTCTCTCTTCTGTCATATTTTTGTTTAATTCTCTCCCAAATTCTCTCTTTCCCTGCCCTCTTTCTCTTCTTACCTCTCTGGCTTCCATTTCTCCCCTTCCTCCCTCTCTGCTTCCCCTCTCTCCCTAATTCCCTCTCCTCCTTCCCTCTATCCCTTTTCTCTTCCCTCCCTTCACGTTCTCTCTTCTTCCCTTTTATCCTTTCCCTCTGTCCCTTCTCTTTCTTCCAGCCCTCTGTCCCTGTCCCTTCTTTCCTCACTCCCTTCGCTTTGTCCCTTCTCCTTCTCTTCCTTCTCTCTCGCCCTTCCTCCCTCTCTGCCTTCCAACACCGCCCGCGGAGCTACAGTCGCTCTCTCAATCTTCAGAATTGGCCACCGAGCTGCGACAACTGAGGTAAAGTGGAGAACCCTCACGTGGACAGAAATTGTGAGGTGGCCAACGAGAGGAAGACGAGGGAGAGAGGGCAAAATAGTTGTGTAAAAAGACTTGGAGGAATATCGTGTTGGAAAGTGGCTGAAGACATGAAAGAGAACAAGGAAAATACGTAGAATGGAAAAAAAAACGACAAAAAAAGAAGAAAAAAACGAGAGAAAAAAGGGAAACTCGGAAGGCGGGAAAGGAAAATGGGTAGGAAGGCAGAGAAAAAGGACACAATGAAATAAAGAGGAAGAGAGAAAAGAAGGGCAAGAAGGAACAAGGAGTAAGATGAAGAGTAATTAAAGGAAATAGAGCGACATAATGAGAAAAGAGTAAAAAAAAAGAAAAAAAGGATGTCAAATTACCGAGACGAGAGAGAGAGAGAGAGAGAGAATAACGAAACATTGAACAAACGAGACACACACACACACACACACACACACACACACACACACACACACACACACACACCAGGAGCAACTCAAGGATAGTTTACGCAGCGCCCCAAACACCGCCTCGGCTCCAAAACATTACCTGGACTTCCAACACTTCCGCGGGTGTTTCAGGAAGCCCGCCTGTGTCACTGAGGCCTAAAGGAGCTCCTCGTCTCACCTGTTCTGCTCACCTGATTGATCCCCGACTTCCTCTCATTCCCTCCTCCCCCTCCTTCTCATTCTTTTCTCCTCCACCTCCTCCCTTTCCAACTTCTCCTCCTTCGACTCCAAGCCCTCGTCCTCTACTTTCTTCTCCGCTTCCTCTTCCTCCTTTTCTCCCTATTCATCTTCCTCCATATCCTCCTCCTCCTTCTCCTTATTCATATTCTTTTTATCATTATTATAATTTTCTCCTCCTCTTCCTCTTCATTTTCCGCTTCCTCTTCCTCTTAATCCTCCTCCTCCTCCTCCATCTTATTCGTATTTTTCTCATTTTTCTTATTATTTTCACCTCATTCTTATGCATGTCAATTATATCATCTTTCATTTTTGTTTTGTTTATCTCTTCCTTCATTAAATATTTTCCCTTCCTTCTGCGTCAGCTTCCTCCTCCTCCTCCTCTTTTCTTCATATTTTCCCGTTTTTCTTTTAGTGTTTTTGTCATTTTTCTTTCTCCATATTTTTTGACCACATCCTTTATTACTCTTTCCGTTAAATTCCTTACATTCCTGAAGCTTCTATTCCTTTTTCTTTAGTTTCTCATTCCTCATTCTCTTCCCCACCTTTTTCAACTAACTTTTCTCTTACATCATATTACTTCCTACTTCCATCCTTTCCTTAACTTCCCCCTAATCCAATATTATTCATGACTCAACTTTTAACATCCTTACTTATATTTTTCCTCATTATATAATTGTTTTCCCTTTCATTAATTATTCTTTCATTGCTAATTTTCATGGTTCTCTGTTTGATTTGATGTTTATCTTTACATAATTTCTTTTTAATGAATTTCTCTTATAATTTCCCTCTAAACTTTATCAATTGCAGCCTATTTTTCTTTATTCTAACTTCTATCAATTTTATTCCTTACCCATTATTCCTCTCCTTTTTATATCTTCCTTTCATCTGTTTTTCTTTCTCTCTTGTTTTTCTTTCATCTTTCCATTTTCTTTCTATCTTTTTTTTCCTTTCTTTTATCTTTATTTCAATTATTTTTCTTCCAATTTTTTTTCTCAATTTCCTTCTTTTTTCATCCACTTTCTTTTTTCTTTCCTTTTTTTCTTTTTTTCTATTTTTCTTTTGTTTCTTTTTTTTTACATCTTTCTTTTTTCCTTCTTTCTTTCTCTCTTCCAATCTCCTTCTTTCCTTCTTTCTTTTATGCATTATTTATCTTTCTTACTTTCTTTTTTTCTTTCTTTATCTTTCTTTTTCTCTTTCTTCTCTTTCTTTCATCCTTTCATTCATTCTTCCTTTCTTAGTCTCTCTCTCATTCATTTTTCACACTCTACCTTTCATCATTCATCATTTTCTATTTTCTCCAGTCCTCCGTCCCCCGCAGCAGCTCCGCGCAACACACACTAACAAGACTCACTACGCAACACTCGCCTGCCGCTCTCTCCCGCAGGCTTGACAGGGAACAATTCTTGACTCTCTTGTCGGGAAATGCTTCAGAATTTATACTTTTTGGTGTCTCGTGATGATGATGGTGGTGGTGGTGGTGGAGGTGGTGGTGGTGGTGCGTTGGAGAGGGAAGGGGTGAGGTGTGTGTGTGTGTGTGTGTGTGTGTGTGTGTGTGTGTGTGTGTGTGTGTGTGTGTGTGTGTGTGTGTGTGTGTGTGTGTGTGTGTGTGTGTGTGTGTGTGTGTGTGTGTGTGTGTGTCTGTCTATTCTCTTCTCTCTCTCTCTCTCTCTCTCTCTCTCTCTCTCTCTCTCTCTCTCTCTCTCTCTCTCTCTCTCTCTCTCTCTCTCTCTCTCTCTCAGACATACACAAACAGCAATTTCCTATAGAGCTGCTGAGTCACTATCCTTGAATGGCGCTTCCTATCTAACACATTTGTCTCCTCGTCTCCCGCCCCGTGAGATGTATTGGCGCGTATCACTGCCTTTATTCAGTCCTAAGAGCCCATTTCTTATCGGAAGGAGGAACAGCTAAAGAAAGTATCAGCTCAGACGAGTGAATGATGGGTAATCGATGGCCATTTCCCTTCAAATTTCCTTTCTTATCTCACAACTACGTCTGTGTGTTTATTTTTTTCTTTCGTCGTACATTTGTCTCAGAAAGTGGACAATATTACATTTAGTATTTCGAAGTTTTATGGGAGCTATGATGGCAAGACAATATAGAGGGTACTCCATATCAAGTTTACAGATTGGTATGTTACAGTTTACCTTACAAAGCAATATTCTGGAAGTGCTTCTGTATATAAGTGTTATTATTATCAATCTCCTAAAACAGCTCATGAACTGAATTTCGCTTGCTTTCCAGAGAGAACATCTATATCAAATAATCAACTATCTTCGAAGCACAATCCTCGCGTTGCCTTTCAAAAGCTTTATAACATTTCAATTCCTCTATATAAACTAGTTCTTAAATCTAATCCCAAGACACTTTAATATACTCACTCCTACAAATTTTCCTATTTCTCCTCCTTCTATCGTTTTCCTTCTGATAGTCATGCCATTATAACAAGTTTTACGAAATATATAAAAACTTTTCGGATTACGCCCTGTTTTTTTACGCTTCTCGCTCTTGGTAACTCTGCAGCGTTCGTTGAGCTAATGCTTTACCGGTTAACTCTCCCCTTCCCCCCTGGCCCACTTTTTCTCTCTCACACATACACAGAAAAACGCAAACACTGACAGATACATACACCTCCAGACAAACAAACAAACGAACCCTCGCACACTCACCTCCCCCCCACACACACACACACATGGACAGACAGTTTAATATCGCTTCAGGAAAAGGAAATGTTTCTCGCAGGTTTTCTCTCTTGTTTTCTTTGTTAAAGCTGGAAATAATTTACTCGTGTGTGTTTGTGTGTGCGTTTTTTTTAGAGAACGCATACACAACTGTCGTGATTTAAAGGTCTTGATGATGCCTCGGCTGAACCTCGACTTGATATATAAAAGGTTAAGAAAAATAGGAAATCATGAATATAGTTACGGTTTTGTATTTTATGAGTAGTAGGAGTTGTATTTGTTGCTGTGTGTGTGTGTGTGTGTGTGTGTGTGTGTGTGTGTGTGTGTGTGTGTGTGTGTGTGTGTGTTTCATATTATTTTCTCCGCAACTTCATAGGATTCGGTGCAGTTTGTCTTGCTTTTTAAGAGTAATTTCTTCCCTCCTTCTCTCTCTCTCTCTCTCTCTCTCTCTCTCTCTCTCTCTCTCTCTCTCTCTCTCTCTCTCTCTCTCTCTCTCTCTCTCTCTTAAACGAGCACACATTTAGTTTACTTATCTTTCTGCCTTTTTATCTTCCTCCTCCAACTCCTCCGTTCCCACTCTCATCTCCTCCTCCTCCTCCTCCTCCTCCTCCCACTCTTTCATCGTCGCCACTTGGAACATAAAGTAAAATACACAATGAAAAATATATTGCCCCTTGAAGCAACATTAACCTCTCTCTCTCTCTCTCTCTCTCTCTCTCTCTCTCTCTCTCTCTCTCTCTCTCTCTCTCTCTCTCTCTCTCTCTCTCTCTCTCTCTCTCTCTCTCTCTCTCTCTCTCTCTCTCTCTCTCTCTCTCTCTCTCTCTCTCTCTCTCTCTCTCTCTCTCCTAATTTAATGATAATCTGTTTACGTGCATCATCAGTTTTCATTTTTTGTGGACGACGATGAAAGTAATGATGTAACTTATAAGCAGTGTCGAATCCCTCTTAATCCATCTATCTATCTATCTATCTATCTATCTACCTATCTATTTATCCATCTATGCATCTGTGTATCTGCCTGTCTTACTTAACGTGCTAAAACGATCCTTCTCTTTTACAGGTAAGGGAACGTAACGTGACTCAATACCAGGTGATCAACACACGCAAGTTTGGAACACCTGTAAACGACACGAAGCCTCACCTGAACCACACCTTAACGAGAGGACAGGTGACAGTGGGAGAGTGGACTATGTGGGAGGATCAGGGGGGCGTGTAGGTGGCGTGTGGGTGGGGTGTTTGCTGTGGGGGGGTGTCTTGCGTGGGTGTGTAATACTCCTAGCGTGGTAAAAGAGAAACTGAGAAAGAGAGAGAAAGTGAATGAACGGATAATGTTGTGCTGGGTTTAGTGTGTAGTGTGAAGTGTGGTTTGACATTGCTTTCCTTTCCTTCTCCCTCAGTCCTCTACCTGCCATTATTTTCTCCCTTGCAACAACCTTCAAAGTCTCCCCGTCTATCTGCAGAAAGAGGAAGACATATAGAGTGAAAGAAAGGGTAAGGCTATGATGAGTGTGTAGTGTGGTGTGAGTTTTCCTTTCCTTTCCTTCTCCCTCACTCCTATACCTGCCATTATTTTCCCCCTTGTAACAACCTTCAAAGTCTCCCCGTCTATCTGAGGAAAAAGAAAGATAGATAGTCTGAAAGAAAGGATAAGGCTATGATGAGTGTGTAGTGTGGTGTGACTCTTCCCTTCCTTTCCTTCTCCCTCACTCCACACCCCATTATTCTTTCTCTACTCCCCGCCCCTCAATGTCTCCTCCCCTCCCCCTCCTAGCACGCCTGGGATAAACGTAGTCACCTGGGCTGTCCGCGGGTGACTACACAGATCACGAAACAAATGACTCTCGTTCGTCTTTCTTTCGGTAGCCGCAGAAAACGGGGGTTCGAGGAGATACTCTGCCGGAGCCTGACACACGAGGCTGTTGCGCCGCGGGCTGACTCTTATTCTTGTGTCTTGGTTCGAGGGTCTGAGATTCTGAGATGCAAATGTTGGGTATGGCTTGTCTTGGTCTCTCTTCCTCTCTGTCTCCACTTCTGTCTCTCTCTCTCTCTCTCTCTCTCTCTCTCTCTCTCTCTCTCTCTCTCTCTCTCTCTCTCTCTCTCTCTCTCTCTCTCTCTCTCTCTCTCTCTCTCTCTCTCTCTCTCTCTCTCTCTCTCTCTCTCTCTCTCTCTAATGCATTTCCTTTTTATTTCGCATTTTTTTCCAACCTTCTTCCTTCCCTTCGGACCTAATTACAATCTCTCTCTCCCCCCCCACCCCCTCTCTCTCTCTCTCTCTCTCTCTCTCTCTCTCTCTCTCTCTCTCTCTCTCTCTCTCTCTCTCTCTCTCTCTCTCTCTCTCTCTCTCTCTCTCTCTCTCTCTCTCGCTGTGACAAAGAGTGGACCAGAGAAAGAGAGAAAGTGCGTGTGTGCGTGTGTGTGTGTGTGTGTGTGTGTGTGTTGCGTGAGGGTGGGTTTGAGCTTTTGGGAGGAGGAGCGAGGGAAGGAGAGGGAGAAAGAGGGGGTTTGAGGGGAGAGGGTGAGGGGGTGAGGGGAGCGAGGGGAGGAGAGCTAAGGGCGGGCTGTTGTCATGGATACGGAAAGGGTGGAGGGCGTGAGGGCGGGAGGCTGTGGGCGTGGCCGAGCGTGGGTAAGGATTTGGTGGTTGTGGTGGTGGTGGTGATGGTGGTCGTGATTGTGATGATGGTGGTGGTGATTTTGGAAGTGAAGGCGATGGTGCAGTGGTAGGTTTGTGGAAGTGGTGGTGGTGACGATGGTGGTGGTGGAGGTATCAGTGGTGGTGGTGGTGATAGGGTAGTATTTGTGGAGTTGATGGCGGTGTTGATTTTGGTGGTGATGATAGTGGTAGTGGTGGTTTGATGGTTTTAGTTGTGGTGGTGATTTTAGTGATGGAGGTGATTATGCAAGGGTGATGATGGTGATGGTGGAGTTGTGATGGGGGTAGTGGTGGTGGTGTGATGGTGTATGGGGAATGGTGGAAATGGTTGTGGTGGTAAAGGGAGCAGAGGTGATGGTTGGGGGGGGCGGTAGTGTTGGTTTCGGTGTTGGTGTTGGTGGTGATGATAGGGAGGTGGTAGTGCTGGTGCTGGTCGCGTTGGTGGTGATGGTAGGGTGGTGGTAGTGCTGGTGGTGTTGGTGATGGTCGTGGTGGTGGCGATAACAGTCTCCATAATAATCACGGTGTCAGCTTTTGGGTTTCATTCCCGCAATATTCTACTTTTTATGGCAATTCGGTGACAGTACACAATATTCAGCTTTATCCAGCACTCTTTGCATGGAGTCATTATTTACTGTTTCATCATTATTTTCGTTTACTTACCAATCGTTGTTACTTCATCAACCTTAGACATTAATTACTTACACTTTTTTGTTCTACTTTTCATATCAAAATAACACTTTTCATCGGTACGGCCATATGACGAGCAATTTACTTCTCATTTGCTTTAATCTAACATCACGCTTTACAGTGTTTTCCAGGTGATAGATTTTGATGAGTTTTAGTTGGCCATCACGGCAGATTATCGAAGCTCACCCACAATACTGACCAACACCTGAATCACAGCGAAATAAAAAGAAAAAAAAAAGAAAAAAAAAATCAAGCACAATCACGTGTACGCACTATTCCCAATCCACTGCGTACAAAAGAATGAAAACTGAAATAAAACCACATCCAAAAATATAAAACTAATGCGTACACCCACACACACACACACACACGCACACACACACACACTCTCACTCTCTCTCCAACCCCCCCCCCATCACACACACACCCTAACTGGAGTTGCATCGAATTTACTGAGCCGCTATCGGTAGGCAGAGCAGGTGAGGCGACGGAATTGGAACGCCCGCTTAGGACACTCAACCTAGAGCCAGCGGAGAGAGCCAGAGAGGGACGGTGGGACGGGCGGGAGGGAGGGGGCTAAAGAGAGACGGAAGAACTGATCTGTAAGGGGAGATGGAGGAACTAGGAGGAGGAAGCAGGGAGTAAGCTAAGAAGAGGTGGAAGGGATTGGAGGGAGTGCAAGAGACGGAAGAACGGAGGTGTAGGGGAAGAAGGTAAATGCTGAGAGGATGCAAAGGATGTGAAGCGAAAAGAGATGGGACGGGTGGGAGGGTGTGAAAGAGAGACGGAAAACGGAGATGTAGGGAGAGAGGGAGGAAGATGCAGGGAGTTAACTGAGAAGAGAGGAAGGAGAGCGGAGGAGGAAAAAACTCACCGGGGCAAGGGATGAAGTAAGGAAATGGAGAATAGGAAAGCAAGAAAAAAGGGGATATAGAAGCTAATATAGAAGATAGAGATATATACATAGAGAGAAAAGCAAAGGACTTCGACGGAGGAGAGGGGAGCAGGATGGTTGGAATTAAAGAAAGATTCAGACTTAGCAGTAAGAAAATAGTGAAGGAAAGACGGACCGGGGGACTGAAGGAGAGAGTGAGAGAGAGAGAGAGAGGAGTAACAGAGACCGGTGTGTAGCAGGTGAAATGTATTGGAGAAAAAAAATTAATGAAAGGGTATCGAGGGAGGAAAACCAGGAAAAAAAAGACGACAGGCATGAGAAAGGGAGAAAGAAAAGCAGTGGAAGCGACTAGAGGGAGAAAGGGCGAAGAAGGGAGTGGAAAAATATGAAAATAAAAGAATATATTGACAGAAGAAACTACAGAGAAAAGGAAGTAACTGAATGAGAGGACGCAAGATGGGAACAGAGAAATTGGATATAAGTGAAAGAGGAAGAACCAGTGTTAGGAAAAAAGAGGACTAACTGGGAAGGCATGAGGGGTGGCCGAAAGGGAAATAGAGAGATTGGAAATGATGGAGAGAGGAAGGAATAGTGGTAGGAAGGGCGGGAAGCAAGGGCGGTGACAGGGCGGGAAGAGGAAACGAAAAAAGAGGAACGAGGTGGGAAGGAGGAAGGCAGCGTGAAGGGAGGAAAGGAAAAATGAAGGGCAGGAGGGAGGAATAAAAGAAACAGATGAATGAAGAGAGAGAGAGAGAGAGAGAGAGAGAGAGAGAGAGAGAGAGATACACACACCTGTCAGGACATAAAAACAGGTAAAGTCCATTCACGTTCAAGACTCAGGTACGCTTTTAAAAGATACACCTGGAGCATATAAGATAAAGAAATGGAAAGTGAATGATAAGATTAAAAAAAATGTAATGATGATGGAAAGACAGACCTAGATAGATAGATAGAGAGATAGAGTGAGAGAGAGAGAGAGAGAGAGAGAGAGAGAGAGAGAGAGAGAGAGAGAGAGAGAGAGAGAGAGAGAACAAACGAGTGAATCTGAAAAATACATTGTGACTGTGGAACTGAATATCAAAAGCACAGTCAATTACAGTCGACTACATTATCGAGCAAAGCTACACACACACACACACACACACACACACACACACACACACACACACACACACACACACACACACACACACACACAAAAGAGGATCGGAAACTATTTGAAGGAGAGTCACAGAACGAACATTCGATTTAGTTATTCACAAAATCTTTACACTCACGCCAATTACGTTTTTTTTTTTTTTACCGTGGTCGACGATTAGCTCCATGCATGTCTAGCCAGAGGGCGGCCTTGTTGGAGAGAGAGAGAGAGAGAGAGAGAGAGAGAGAGAGAAATTCAACATTATCATTCCACTATTATTTCATGTAGTTCCAGGTCGTAGTTAATGTAATGAATAAACATGACCATATTGAAATGCTATACTTTTTTTAATTTCTTGTCTCGTGTCTCGTTCCCTCACTTTTCTTTCCGACGTTAACCCATTTTATTGAGAAAAGCTTGCGGGTTTTTCTGAGCCGATATTGGTGTGTGTATATATGTGTGTGGGGGTAGGGGTTTTCTGTGTGTGTGTGTGTGTGTGTGTGTGTAATAATAATAACAATAATAATAAATGGTTTATTCATTTGTTGGCAGGCATAAAGCTGAAAATACACAAAATGCAATGAGATTTATGTGATGAGTAATTGCAGAAGTGGGGAAGGTGTGTGTGTGTGTGTGTGTGTGTGTGTGTGTGTGTGTGTGTGTGTGTATATATATATATATATATATATATATATATATATATATATATATATATATATATATATATATATATATATATATATATATATATATATATATATATATATATATATATATATATATATATATATATATATATATATATATATATATATATATATATATATATATATATATATATATATATATATATATATATATATATATATATATATATATATATATATATATATATATATATATATATATATATATATATATATATATATATATATATATATTGGGAGGCTGGCTGAATCGACAGAGTAACACCACCGTGTTCAGGAGGACATGAGTTCAATCTCTTGGTGCCACCAAGCTGGGATTTTCAGCCGCCATGAGGCTTAAAACTACCCACATGCTGTCCAGAAGACCACCTATCAACCCGGACTCTAGATTCTAGGATTAAAGATGAGCTCTGGGGCAGCATGAGCCAATGCAAGATGGCGCCACTATAAACACACCTGCGCCAGAACAGGCTGGGCCGACCATCAGGACCCACCGGGAAAAAGCCTACCAGCGCTATAGGCCGCGACACAAAAAAAAAAAAATATATATATATATATATATATATATATATATATATATATATATATATAGATATATATATATATATATATATATATTTACAAACATTCATACATAAATACATACATACATACATACATACAAGCATACACACATACATTTACATACACCAGCATACATACGCTTAAATAAATATACATGATGAAAATTGTCGTGTGGGCGAAAGTTATCCGCATGGTGATCTGATGTCCCAAAATCAACCATAACTTCAGCGATTTCGGTTAATAGAGTCCCGGGGGCAGTATGGGTCGAGCAGTGAGTCATGTATCATAAGTCATATATAAATAACGACAGCCGCTGCCAATAAAACTCGCCTTTACCAATAACGGCTTGGACTGGCCACAATAGTCCCTCAAGAGAGCCTGTCAATACTATGGGTCGTAATATAAGTTTCTAGTCCGACGTAATACAAATTAAAAATACATAGACACACCATTACCTGCCCCCTCCTCTGCCTGACATCTCTCATCAGTACATCTCCGACATATCACCATCGCCCTTTGCAATCTCCCCTTTCAATTGCACCTCCATTTTTTGACAATCCTATCAGTCTAAAAATCCATCCCATACAATACCTGTCCCTCAATTAATGTATTCACCATCGCATACACATAGTAATACAACCGTAAACGTCACTAAATAAAAATAAACAGTTTACGACAGTCTCTCAATAACGGGTGCATCTGAATAGCCCGTCATTTGTGCACTTTAAAACAAAGCTCCACTTTTTTTATGTGAATTCAGTCAGTGTTGCCGGTTTGAAAGCATTCGGGGCGCCGCTCACAGGTCCGGCAACAATATTAGTAGACACACAAAGAACGGAGCATGATGAAAGTTTGCGATGCTGGAAAAAGGCCCGTGTGGAAAGCAATAACGTAGGGAGAGAGAGAGAGAGAGAGAGAGAGAGAGAGAGAGAGAGAGAGAGAGAGAGATACAAACAAACAAACAAATCACGCGCGCAAACACACACACACACACACACACACACACACACACACACACACACACACACACACACACACACACACACACACACACACACAGATGCACAAATCTAGTCATGAGAATGGAGAGAGGAATACAAGAGGGTGGAAAAAGGAGAGGAAAAAAAATAAATGGAGAAAGAAACGGGTCGTGAAATGAGTCTTAACAGAGAAACAAAAGAGATCCGCAGAACACGAGACCGGAAAGAAACAAAAGAATAGTAAAACGGAAAAAAACGATGACACCCTCAAACACACACACACACACACACACACACACACACACACACACTCTCTCATGGACACAAAGAAAAGAATGAAAGAATGAATGAATATATATTGTGGGAGGTGAATGAAAGACATCACAAGAGAAGAATTGCATGAATGAGAGAGAGAGAGAGAGAGAGAGAGAGAGAGAGAGAGAGAGAGAGAGAGAGAGAGAGAGAGAGAGAGAGAGAGAGAGAGAAATGAAGCAAAAAGAAAGTGCAGCGGTCACCCATCCAAGCCAAGGACATGCAATAAAAGGAGAAGGAAGTGTCTTGGGGAATGGCTTCAGAAAATTTGAAATGTTCCTACACCCTTAGTCTTCCTTCCCTTTGAAGTCTCGCCACGTCCCATTGGCATCGATTTCGCCTTCCCGCGACCTTCATGTTCTTTTTTTCTCCCAGTTGAAGCATCCGAACGCAGCCCATCCCAACCGAACCTAAACCGACCCGACCCGACCCGACTCGACTCTGCCAGCACGATCGGATACTCTTATTGGCTTTCAAATGCACGTTTAGACCATCACAAAAGGGTTTACAGACGCCCCCTGGTGCTGTGTTGGTATTACTGGGAGGGAATGGTGTCTGCGCGTCGTAATGTTGCTTTGAATGTTCATGGAAGCTTAAAATTGTCGGGAAATGCGAAAAAATAAGGATGGTTGATTTCATTTTTTTGTTCGTGTGTATTTCTATTGGATTTGTATCGCTGTCACGTGCCCATATCACGCTCTCTCTTTTTCTCACTCTATCTATCTATCTATTTATCTATCTCTCTATCTATCCACTCAGTCCCGTTTCCGGTCAGTCCAAATGAGTTATCAAGCTCGTAACGCTATTTCCATACCACGCACACCATTATTTTATCTTCCTGTATATAGTTCAAGACCCAACCACACACAACAGGGACTTCATCTTCCACCAGCAGCCATCAGTCACCCTCACACGACTCCTAGCGGTCACTCAGTATACTCTTCAATACACCTACAGCTTTATTTCCGCATCAAGTCACTCTGTCACCATCACACACACAGGCAGACAGACACACACAAACACTACACACACACACAGGCAGACGCACTCGCAGACACACACACGCACACACACACATCGCCTTTCACATTCTCATCTCACTCACCTCTCATACATCATGCACTCAAGCCTCTCTCCAGCCTCCCCCTCTCACCTCCAGCCTCACCCCTTCTCTCCGCCCCATCAGTGACTCTCGCTTATCAATCAGACTCACACTGGCGCCCTTCATCCCATCACGCACACGCCGGCGCCCCTTTCTCACATCTATCACTCCTGGATGAAAATTCCGCGCAGTCCATCAGCTGCAGGGATCACTTGGAGAGGCTGCGACCACCACCACCACCACCACCGCTACTACCACCATCGCCGCTGCCTTCATCAACACCACCACCATCGACGCCGCCATCACCACCATCACCATCACCACAACCCACTGCAGATAACATTCCCAAGTGACCTAACTCCGATCCCCTTTTTCTTTGGTTTCATTCTCCTTTTTCCCCTTGATAACAGTTTTTCTTGTGCTTGATCTTGCCTGCTAGCCTTTTCTTCGCTCCAAGTTTCCATTTCTTTATCTTTCTTTATCTTCTTTTTCCTTCCGACTGCTCCCATGCTTATTACCTTTGCTCTATTTTTTTTTTTTTTTAGTTTTCATTTCTTGTTTTTTTCCTGCTATTCTTTTTTGGGGGGTTCTCGTTCCATCACCTTTTTTTTCTTTTTAACGCTTTATTTTTTTTGTTCCTGCCAGCTGCACCTTTCTCCGCTCCCTTCTTTATTTCTTTTTTCTCTCTTTCAAAGTTTACATTTCTTGTTCTCTTTTCTTGTTTTCAATCCCATTTTCTCTTCTTCATTTCATATTCTTCTGATTCCCCCCTGGTGTCCCTTTCTCCACTACCCTTTTCATTCCCTTTTTCACATTTTTCATTTTTATATTTTGCCTGCTGCCCTTTCTCTGCTCCACTTTTCACTCCTTTTTCGTTTTTTTTCCCTCCTCGCTCCTACTTGACATCTCTTCCTTCGTCCCCCTTTCATGCTCTTTTTTTTCATCTCCTGCCTGACATTGCCTCTTTTGTTTCGTTTCATTTCCTTCTCTCTCTCTCTCTCTCTCTCTCTCTCTCTCTCTCTCTCTCTCTCTCTCTCTCTCTCTCTCGTGCCTCTATTATCGACCGCTTATATGGACCAACACCACCACTGACACTGCCATTAGTACGACTGCTATTAAAATCACTATCTGTGTCATCAACAATACGATAAAGGCAATTAGGACAGTCACCCCTTCCCATAACCTCATCGAACACCCTCCTCCTCCTGCTCTTCCTCCTCCTCTTCTTCATGCAATTCTACCATCACAATTTGTCTACATCAACATCGAAAATAAGTTCCATACATGTCAGTCTAAATTCACTAATAAGATTTACCATTTTCCAGCATCCACCAAGCACGTGCAGCCTGGCTTAGTTAGTGGGATGGCTTGTTTGTGGCGTAACCAATGACATGCACGGATTCGAGAAAGGGGCGGGGCTAAATTTCATCCCTAATGTGAACAGAGTATGGCTGCCCTTTTTCATCCTTCCCTCCCTTTCCCACAGTAGCCCATCTCCGTCACCATAACCGTCACCCTCCCCATCGCCGCCTGCACCACCCGCAACGCCATTATTCCATTAGCTCGTCATTAATTCGGTTTCGAGATTTTTAGCGTCAGCTGGACACCGCCCGTACCCAACGTGCTCCATTTCCATATATAATACAGTTAGCCGTGGTACGTGTGGCCCAGCTCTGCTAAATGGAGGGTTTAATAAGATCTGTGCGACTGTTTCATTCGGGAAAAAAGAAAAAAATGTCAAAAGGATAGAAGAGAACATCCATTGCGTATGTACTAACTGTAATTGTGAATGAATGAGAATTATAATGTTATGGATTTATATTTTCTTCCATTCCCTTTGTTTGAAGTTTAGACAGTGTAACGTTTTACTATTTTACTCGGCCGAAATAAGGAGTAAAAAGGAAGTGAGAAAGGAAATAGAGGAAGAAACGAATTGAGGAAAAGAAAGTGAAAAGGAGAAAGGAAAACGAATAATTTAAAGACTTTAATTAATCATTTAAGTAGACGAATTAGCATGCTGATGAGATAAAATTTGACTTTTTTATCAGATTCTCTTCATTTGTAGTTAGCGAGTTTGAAGGTACAATGAAATTAAAGCCAAGGAGAAGAGGAGGAATTTGTTGTAATTAAACAAACAAGAGTCCAGCGGTCTGTCTGTTCCTTCCGTAATAATGAAAAAAGATAATTCCATCGAGTTAATATGATGCCAAATATTTCACTAGAGTTCCATTCATTTACTCAGCTATGAAATTAGGCCAAAATGGACACTTAATTGCGCTCTCGTGGTTGGATGACAGCTATAGCAACCTTTTTCTCATTATCATTCATTATCATGATTATTATAATTATTGGGTTATGATGACTATTATCACTATTAATATGACTAGTTTCAAAAATAGTTGCAGTAATAAAAAAGGTATATTAGTCTGTTAGTGGAAATAGTAGTAGTAGTAGTAGTAGTAGTAGTAGCAGCAGTAGCAGTAGTAGTAGTAGTAGTAGCAGCAGTAGTAGTAGTAGTAGTAGTAGTAGTAGTAGTTGCGGTAATTATCCTATTATCCTATTGTATAGCCAAATACGCACTCACGCACACAAGCACACAGGCACTAGCTCTCGTGGACACACACACACACACACACACACACACACACACACACACACACACACACACACACACACAGAGTAGCACCTCAGGGGCCAAGAAACTAGGCAAATCAACGTCACTTTCCTCTGTGAGAAAGAGGAAGAGGAATAGGAGGAGGAAGAAGAGAGAGGGGGAGGAAGAGGAAGAGGAATAGGAAGATAACGAGTCACAGAAAGGTGGCGGGAGGAGGAGGACGAAGGAGTAGATGGGAAAGTAACTTTCCTTGTTCCTCCCTTCACCTCCTCCTCCTCCTCCTCTTCCCCCCCCCTCCTCCTCTTCCTCCTTCTCCCACACCTAAAGCCACCCTACCACCTTTTTCCTTCCAGCTGAGTATTTTTTTTATCTTCCCATCTTGTCAGGAGAAGACTGCAATGGACAGAGAGAGAGAGAGAGAGAGAGAGAGAGAGAGAGAGAGAGAGAGAGAGAAATGTGTTGCCTGCATTGTATTGGCATGTATTCATACAATGAGGTTCTTTTTCTCTCCTCCTATTGTCAGTGTGTTATTCGCCATGGTCTGATCACGCGCTTGACTCGGAATGCAAGCAAATACCCTCCCCGAATAAACTCAGTGCTTAGGTAACGGATCTTTGGGTAGAGCTGTTGCCTTACATCACACCCACACGGAAGGCGAGGCACAACCCACGACTGA
>NW_026111833.1:160000-177500 GCF_024679095.1 Eriocheir sinensis
ACAGGCGTACCAATAGAGACAGACAGACAGACCTAACACTGGACGATCAGTTCAAAAATCATCGAATTATGCGCCTGGCACCTCTTGCATGTTGGCTTTCCTAATGGCAAGTCAAACAAGAAAGTTCAGACAGCATTTCTGATTTGCTAACCTTTCTCTCCAACGCGTGTTTGACAGGCGTTGAGGGAGAGCAGGAGGGAGGCAATGAGGTAGGAGGAAGTGAGGAGGCGAGAAAGGGAGGAAAAGGAGAGACGACGAAGCAAGAAAGAAAGAGAAGGAAAAGGAAGAATTTAAGTGAAGTTACAAGGGTGAATGGTTTAAAGGGAGGGCAGGGTGAAGTGAGTGAGGGATGAGTGGGGGAGTAGGTGAGGAAAAGAGGAAGAGGATAGAAGTGGGTAGAACGTTTTAGGGAGAGTAGAGAGGAAGAAAGGAGAGGTAAGAAAAGGAGGGAAAGGTGAGCAGAAACAGGAATGGAGAAGGTAAGAGGAGAGGAGATAGAAGATAGAAAGAGTTAAAGAAGGGTACGAGGGAATATGTTAAGAAGGGAGAGTATAAGAGAGGGTAGGAAGGTTAAAAGGAAAAGAATAAAGGGGTGAAAAGAGGGAGAGGAAAGGAAAGAGCAGCAAAACAGAAGGAGGAGAACGAACGTGTAAGCAAGCATGCACACATACGCACGCGCGCACACACACGCACACACACACACACATACACACACACACACACACACACACAAACACACACACACACACACACACACACACACACACACACACACACACTCAGTCTTCCTCATCTCCAAAGACTGACGAGTTTTAATTACTTTTTGTCACCACGAGAGCGTCTGGGGGCGAGTCTCTGTTTGCCCTGTCTCGCTTATCTCCTGCATTCCCTTGGGGCACACTGATACGAGCCTGGCTTTCCATTTGCTCAAATTCCATTGTGATCAGGCCGGGTGATCGTAAATGACTATATATATATATATATATATATATATATATATATATATATATATATATATATATATATATATATATATATATATATATATATATATATATATACAACGAAGGAGACGCCTCAAAGGCAACAAAAAGAGTATAGAAATAAAAGCCCGCTACTCATCGCTCCAGCAACAGATAAAAGTAAAGAGTGGCCGAAAGAGAGGTCAATTTCGGGTGGAGAGGTGTCTTGTTACACTCTTCTTGAAAGAGGTCAAGTCACAGGCAGGAGGAAATGCAGAAGAAGGAAGGCCGTTCCAGAGTTTACCAGTGTAAGGGATGAAAGAGTGAAGATGCTGCTTAACTCTTGCATAAGAGGTTTGGACAATATAGGGATGAGCTAGAGTAGAGAGTCGAGTGCAGCGGGGCCGCAGGAAGGGGGGAGGCATGCAGTTAGCAAGTTCAGAAGAGCAGTCAGCATGAAAATAACGATAAGGGAGGCGGTGGCTGAGTGGTTAACGTGCCGGAGCCGCGTCAGGGAGATCCAGGAGGGACGCGGGTTCGAATCCTGGCAACATCTGGGATTTTTCAGTCACCGCCGAGTGGCCTATAAGACTACCCACATGCTGCCTTGAAGACCACCTAGGAACCCGGACACTAGATTACCTCTCCAAAGAGAGGCTCAAAGATGAGCTCATGGGGGGCCCCACTCTAAACACTTGCCTGCACCAAGACGGGCTCGGGCCGACCACTAGGCACCTCAAGAAAGCCTACCGGTGTTACAGGCTTCGAAGTAAAAAACAACAACAACTTCTTTACATTTTGTTCACCAACAAAGTACCTGTAATCTCCAACCATAAAAGACTAATCAGCAGATGATTATTCAGCAAGATTTATCCAGATTTCCACCAACTTTCCAATGCCTATAAGGGAAACAGCACGTTACGGGCGGAGCGTTACCTAGGGACTGTCAACTGACACTCTACGGACGTGGTCAGCCATGTTTACATTACACAATGGCTCCCCTGGGCTTCAGTCTATGCCATAATGCTCATACACTTAGTTTCCCTTTTGAGTTCTCTTCATATTTCCATAATATTCAACAAAGGAGCAAAGATGAACATGATGAGGAAGGGATGCTGGATACTGAGTCTGAATGCAGTATAACCTTAAGAGACATATTTACACACAGTTCATGATAGGCTTCGGCAAGCAAGAGTTATATGTTGCAAAATGATCTGATGTGCTGCTGAAAATACTCTATGGTAGGGCGGGAAAAGCAGGGGCTAAGCAGGGGGGAAAATGTAGACTTGACAGGTTAATGGACAGGTACGGAGGGATGATGGAAACGAGGGGAAGGCTTTGTAGATGATAATGTTTACGTGTAGCTCCGACAGGCTGCGGGAGGGAAGGGTGTGATGAACAAGGCTGCAGGAGGAGGATTGGGCAGGCCGTGATGAACGATGCTCTGCTCTACGCTGTAATCATCTTTGGCAAGTTTCTGCTTTCTCCCCATCTTCTTTCCTCCTTTTCCCTACCTGTCCTCTCCTACTTCTCCTTTTCTCTCTTTTTCCCTTTTCCCACCTATTTCCCTACACTCATTTTATCCCCACAATTGTCTTTTCCTCTCCAAATATTTATCTTCTACCTTCTTCCCTTCTTTTCCTCCATCCTACCTCCTTCCATCTTTACATCATTCTATGGGACCAGCACTCCTTTCATTTTTCCCTCTTTTTCCTCCGCCTCCCCGAACAATACCTCTCTCCTCCCCATATTTTCTCCTTTCCTCCCCCTCCATCCTTGTCTTCTTCCCTCCACTCTACCAGGCAACATCTGACCTCTTCTCTCTTTTCCTCCGTGTCCTCGACCTCTCAGGCCCTCACGTCTCCCTTCATTCCCCTTCTGTCCTTCATTCTCGATCCATACTTCTTACTTCTCTTTTTTTCCTACTTACCTCTCCTCCTCTCTCCTTTTCCTCTTTATTTCCAGTCACCTGTTTCAAACCGCTCCATCTCCTTCATCTACATTAACGCTGACGTCTATTACACCTTCACACCCGCCCACTCCCGCCCCCTTTCTCTCTGCGGGACCATATTTTACATCCTGACGAAACCTTGACGTCCCCGCTCCCCTTCCCTCCCCGTTTCTTCGCCTCGCACCTCCTCAGCTGTCAGCCTCGAGCGTTCCTGAGGGTGCGGTAATGGATAATAAAATGGGAAACGTGTTGCTGGAGTGAGGCAAGAACATGAACGGCTGCTGTGTTTACTCTTTGTCCAGATAGTTCCTTTTTTTTTCCAGCAGAGGAGACAGTGTAAGGGCGTAGAAAAAAAAAAGAATATGAAAAAAAAATGCCGCTACTTACGTATTTACTTACTCCTAGGAGGTTAATGGTGGGAATTTGCCTTTAATACCGGAGTAAGTTTGTGTTTTGCTGAAGAAAGGATTTTTTGAGCCAAGTTTGATGAGAATGAAGCGCACAGGGGTAATAGTCGCAACTTGCATTTATCGTACTTGTGTTTGTGTTTTCGGAAAAAAATACAATTGTTTTCCTTCTGATTAAGATTTTTACTATGTTTGTTAATACTAATCTAAGCTTTTTTGTGCATATTATTTAACTCATGCTTTCCTTTGCCTATGCTTGTTTTTCTATCTCAGTTTATGTTCACACCTGAGTTTGAGAGACTTGTGGTGACTTTGTGGTTTGTAGAGAAACTTCTGTCTGCTCTTTTTCGTGTTTAGCTTTGTTGAAAGTTCAATTACGAGTAATAACGCGATGATATATGAAACTATTTGTAGCAAGGAACATGTGATCTAGAGGCACTCATAATCTAAATGCAAATATAAACATGAAATTTTATGCGTATGTATGAACAGTAAATAAATTAAAAAAATAGTGAACGACTGGATGTTTGAAAATAAAGTAAGGGAAAGAAAAAAAGAAATATATTCTCTCTCTCTCTCTCTCTCTCTCTCTCTCTCTCTCTCTCTCTCTCTCTCTCTCTCTCTCTCTCTCTCATACACACACACATCACTCCCTGTCTCACCTTCCACCTATAACCTTGATTCTTCTGCCTCCTGACAGGGGAAGGTGACTGATGGACGTGTGTGTGTGTGTGTGTGTGTGTGTGTGTGTGTGTGTGTGTGTGTGTGTGTGTGTGTGTGTGTGTGTGTGTGTGTGTGTGTGTGTGTGTGTGTGTGTGTGTGTGTGTGTGTGTGTGTGTGTGTGTGTGTGTGTGTGTGTGTGTGTGTGTGTGTGTGTGTGTGTGTGTGTGTGTGTGTGTGTGCGCGCGCGCGTATAATTATAACGATTTTATTAATCTCATTTAGCTATTCATTAAATATCTATTCCATCTATATATACATACTCTCTCTCTCTCTCTCTCTCTCTCTCTCTCTCTCTCTCTCTCTCTCTCTCTCTCTCTCTCTCTCTCTCTCTCTCTCTCTCTCTCTCTCTCTCTCTCTCTCTCTCTCTCTCTCAATCCTGCCTTCCTGTCAACCTTTTTTTTTTATCCTCGTATTCATTTTACAGCCCAGCAGTTACACACACACACACACACACACACACACACACACACACACACACACACACACACACACACACACACACACACACACGCACGGACAGATATCGGCTTAGCGCGATACCGACGCTTGTGAGGGCCATTAACGCCTCCATGATCACATGACCCCTCCACCCATCCACCCCTACACACACACACACACACACACACACACACACAGACACACACACACACATCACCCTTCCCCACTTCCCCCATTACTCATCACATGAAAGTCATTGTATTGTATTTTGTGTATTTTCAGCCTTATGGCTGCCTATAAATGAATAAACCATTTATTATTATTATTATTATTATTATTATTATTACGCACACACACACACACACACACACACACACACACACACACACACACACACACACACACACACACACACACACACACACACACACACACATGCACACGCGTACCATTACTACCCTATCACTACAATCACAGAGAATCGATACCACCACCACCATCACCACCACCATCATCACCACCACCACCACCACCATCACCACCATCACCACCACCACCAGTTCCACTACGACCATTCCACCTTCCACAATCACCATCGCCATCTCCATCGAAGGCCATCATCACGTCAGGAGTAGATTGGAGTGAACCTATGAGCGGGATATGAACTAAATTCCTAAGCCGATCTTACTCTGCATATGCCTTACGCTGTTTGCTTATCCTTATCTATCCTCCTCTTTCTATATATTACTCACCTGTGCTATCCAATGCTTCTTTTCTGTTTGTCTATGCTTATCTATCTTAATATATATTCATACCCTGTTTTTCGATTTAACTATTGTTACCTATGCGTACCTATCATTTCCTAGGCTTTCTTTTGCTTTCCTAGTTATATTTATGCTCCTCTCTGCATCTTAAAAGGGTCCATAAGCTTCCAAATGTTCATCCACATATATCACCTTTTGCATGTTTCTATCTATAGTCACCTTATTTTCCCTGTGTTTGTCTGTATTTACCTTCATCTCTATGCTTGCTAAGGGAGGTCTGAGAGAGAAGTTACAGGACACGTGAATCAATTGACTAGTTCGCGATTTGCTGATGGAAGTTCTCTGTGTATTTTTTTTCTAGCGAATGTGTGTGTGTTTCGTGACTAGATTTGGGGGGGAGATGCTGGCGCTGTGTGTGTGTGTGTGTGTGTGTGTGTGTGTGTGTGTGTGTGTGTGTGTGTGTGTGTGTGTGTGTTTGGTTACTCTTTAAAAGGAAGTATCCTGTGCTATTATTTAGGTGTGTTTGCTATTTCTATTTACGTTTGGACATCGAGTTGGTTTTAATTAAGTTTTCTAATGCCCACATTTTTCTCTGTCTTGGCAGCCTTATTTCTGAATCAGCTCAAAAAGTAGAAGTGGAAGGCTGAGATGTGAGCAGATCCTATCACATAACATTCACAGACTTATCTACTCGAGTTTTTGAAAAAAGTTTAATTCATACAACTTGTGGCTGAATTCCGAGTTCTGCAAAGTACTTGAGCCTAGGTTTAGTAACTTTTGGATTAAGCTTGTACGAGGCGGCTTTCTGTTTAATCTTCATAGTGGGGCAACCATCTAATCTCATGCAATCCCCCTTCCATTAAATATAAAAGTTGCTGTACGGTACCTTAATCATGTAAATTAGGCGACGAAGAACGAAGAAGTTACGTCATATTTCAGAAGACTCCGGACAGCCTCCCTCACTCTCGCCTTATCTCATCACGTTAAACACACATTCATTTTTTTCCACCTTTCAAAAACATCATCATTTTTCATAATAACTTTCCAAAGAGAAGTAATTTATTCAGGAAAAAAATAGACATCCTGCTCCGGTACCCCGCCATCCAAGGGAATAGATAAGTGGAGCGTGTGTGGACATGTGGAAGGGATGGAAGAGTTAAGGAGTGGAAAAGGGTGTAACGCATGAATAAAATAAGGAGTGAGTTGTAACATATGGGAAGGTACAAGGGTGAAGAAAGTAAAGAAAAAAAATCGAGAGGCTGGAGGGGTGGAGGAAGGGGAGAGTTAAAGGATGTGGAAGGGTGGATAATTAAAACTTCAGGTAAAGGCTGGAGTGGTGGATCAAAGAAGGGATGAAGGGAGAGAATGTGGTTGTACGTGATGAGGATGGAAGAAGGGAAGAATGGAGAGGTGAGAGATGTGGAGTTTTCAAGAGTGGAGGAATTGAGGAACTGAGAGGTCGGAGGCGTGGGAGGATCAGAAGGTGAAAAAAAATGAGGGAGAAAAGTTGGATGGAAAAAAAAGTGAAGGGGAGGAGAGGCTAGAATGGGGGGAGTAGAGAAATGAATGGATGGAGAAGGGAAGGGCGGAGTGCTGGGAGGGTTACGTGGGGGTTGGGGTGGAGGGAGGACTATAGAGAGGCATCAACCATCACGATGTAAACAACCTAACGACACAGGGGGGGAAAGGCTCATTCGGTCCATTTCGGTCAATATTGGATCAGAGAGGTGGGTGGAAGGGGGGCGGAAGGTCAACTGGAGAAGGGGAGGAAAGAAGGAAAAGTGGAAGAGGATAAACTGAGGAAAGGGAGGAGGAAAAGGAGATGGGATGAAGGAAAAAAATGACGAGGATGGAAAAGAAGAAGGGAGGGAATGAAGCAGAAAGGGAGAAGAGAAGAGAGATAACCAAAGGAGAGATAGGAGGGATTAACAGAGGGGAAGGAATAAGAGAAGGGTGAAGAAGAGAAAGGAGGGATGAAGACAAGAATAGACTAAGAGATGAAGGGATAACGGACAGATTGGTTGAGGGGTTAGGTAGGGAGGGGGCGCGGGAGGGAGGTAAGGAGAGGCAATGAAGTTAGGGAGGAAGGTAACAGAACAGGGTGGGATGAGTATGGAGGTAATGTGTTGTTTCATACGATTTGTTCTGTTCCATCAAGGAATCGCAACATACTTTTAAGGGAGAGTAGATAGAAAGATGATTACGAGAACATAAGCAGAAATAGATTGATTCACATACAGACGGATACGCAGGAAAATCAGACACTTAATATGGTTTAAAGAAAGAAACTGTTACACTAAAATGGATATGAAATCATTCCTACGATCATCATATTTGTCCAATAGCTCCTTCCCTTCAAATTTCTTCCTTCTCCTTCTTTTCTTAATACGTTCTCCTCCTTCCCTCTTTTCCTATATTTTTAATCATCATATTTCTTTCTACGGCTTCTCCTAGGGCATCTTTCCTCCCTCCATTTTTTAACTTATCCTTTAACTTTCCATTCAATTCCTCCTTCTCGTCCTCGTCCTCCTATTCCTCTTTCTCTTTATCTTTCTATTTCTCCTCCTCCTCCTCCTCCTATTCCCCTTCCTCCTCCTCCTCCTTCTCCTTCTCCATTTCCCGGATCAGCTACCTCTCTTCCCCTTCCGCCTTGGCTACTCTTCAGCGCCTCTCTTCTTTAACTCTAAATTATTGAGCCACCGGATGACTCTGCTGCTGCTTGCTGCCACTGTCCCGGCGCCACACCTGCTCACCTGGCGCCACAGCTCCACACCTATCGCCACCTGTTCACCTATGCCATACCTACACGCTTGCAGCCACATCTTTGACACCTCGACACATAGCGACACATACCTGAGCAATTAATTTGCCACACTCTTTCATACCTGACTACACACCTGAAAACCTGCTACCATATCTTCCACATCATTCCAACAGGTGTCGCATCAACCACACCTACACCTATATAGCTGGGAACACCATTTGTTTTACACCTGTCAACGTATTTTTGTACCTGGTGCCACACTTAATTACACTTATACCTGTTGAAATCACACCTCCCACACCTGGCAAGACACAGTACCGACACCTTTAACTGTTTACACACCTGCTATATCACATACCTCATCTTTCCATACCTGATTTTACTGCCTTTATCCACACCTGACTCCACTTAAATTCACCTGCGTCACACCAACACGTCCCCCACCATACCTGTCCAAATCAGCAATCACGGTACCTGTATAAACCGCAAATTTTACACATGCTGATTTTCTACACCTAAAGCGAGATAAATGAAAGGAAAGAAAAAAAAGAAAAAGAAAGAGAAAGTAAGAGGTTCGTCATGTTTTCTTAGGAAGCCTCATAATATATTCCTTTCTTCAAGCGTATATTTTACCTGAGCTGATTGCCTTCTCTCTCTCTCTCTCTCTCTCTCTCTCTCTCTCTCTCTCTCTCTCTCTCTCTCTCTCTCTCTCTCTCTCTCTCTCTCTCTCTCTCTCTCTCTCTCTCTCTCTCTCTCTCTCTCTCTCTCTCTCTCTCTCTCTCTCTCTCTCTCTCTCTCTCTCTCTCTCCTCTCTCTAATCCCTTATCTCTGTTTCTCTCTTATATCTCTGTTTCTCTCTTCTACTTATGTTTCTCTCTTTTATCCGTTTCTTTCTTTTATCACTGGTTTTCTCTTTTTTTTCTTTCCTCTTCCTCTTTTTCTTTCTTCAATTCCTTCCCTACCACCCACTCCCCATCTTCCCGTCCTCCCACACCACTCCCTCCCTTCCTCAGTCTCTCCCACCTGCCTCCTGATTGCCTATTTGTTTTCCTCCAGCACCTCTCGATCCCTTGACTCACTCACGAGATCCTCCTTCCTCTTCCTCTCCCTCTCTCCCTTTACCTTACTCTTCTTTCCTCCCTTCGATCTGTCCTTCTCCTTACCTAAGCTTCGGCGATTTGTTCCCCTGTTCCGAGCTTCGTCACAATGATCACAGTTATACCATAAGTTGATTTTACTGACCCATCTATGTTCGTTTAATTTCCTTTTACTAGTACTTTGTTTCTTTCAATTCGTTTCGCCGAAGTTTGTCTCTCTACTTTCTATCTCTCTTTCGAATGGTTATCTTGATTTGATTTCTTTTTTCGTCTTTTCTTTCTCTCTTTGTTTTCTTCGTTTGTTCATTCATTGCTTTCCCCTTCCTTTCTTTCATCTATTCATACATCTACAATTCCATTCTCTCCAATTTATTCTCTCTTCCTTTTAGCTCTTTCTTTCTTTCCTGTTGCTTTTCTTTCCACCTTTCTTACCTTTCTTCCTCCCATCTTTCCTTGCTTCTTTCTTCCTTTCTTTCTTCCTTCTTTCTTTCTTCCTTCCTTCCTTCTAACCTTCATTAATGTACCCATTCACTTATACATTATTTATTTTTCATTCCTCTCTTACTATCATCTTTTCCAAGCAACTCAATACGGCGCTACACGAGATACGAGCTGGGAGATAATTTAGGTTTCCCTCGAGTCAAATCTTGTCTTTTCTTGCTGGTTATTGATTTCCCAGTCCCGGGTATCGAGGCTTCTGGCTGGAGGGACGCAGCAAGTTTACACGTAT
Source organism: Eriocheir sinensis (assembly GCF_024679095.1). Taxonomy (NCBI): domain Eukaryota; kingdom Metazoa; phylum Arthropoda; class Malacostraca; order Decapoda; family Varunidae; genus Eriocheir; species Eriocheir sinensis. The sequence continues at coordinate 169,837 of NW_026111833.1, forward strand.
CTTGAAATTTTGGAGTCTTTTCTCTGCTTGTACTCGTGTTTTATTTGTATTTTTACGTGGCTCGATCGGAAGAATGGTTTGCTTTGTGAGAGAATAGATTTTGAAGGAAATGCTTGGGTTTTCTTGGATGTTGTGAGGTAGATAGACAGAAGTAAGTAGATAAAGACTAAATAAGCTCCTCACTGAAGGCAATACTAATCGTTTCATGGATGCTTAGAAGTAGATTGAGATAAGTAAATAAAGTTAATGAATAAGCTACAACCAGAAGGGAATGATAGTGTTATCATGGGTGCTGAAATTGGTAGATAGATAGATAGATAGATAGATACATACATATATAGACAGGTAGACAGATAGATAAGAGAGGGAGAAGTCGATACAGGGATTGAATAAGCTATCATCAGAAACCAATGCTAGTGTTTTCATGGATGTTGATAGATAAATATAGATAAATAAAGATAGAGAGCGAAGTAGAACGAGGGATTGAATAAGCTACCATCACACTTAACTAATCCATTTCTATTTTCGTCTCTGAGAAAAACTAAAACAATATTCCACAGGTGTGTATCATTAACAACACAAACGTAATCCAAGCCTTGTTATTTTAGTCATTTGTTTACCTGGCGGCTCAGTGCGCACCTGTTCCCTTCATCAGCCTTTACCTGGTCGTCGGTCTGTCAGCTCGTCCATTCAGCGGCTTATTTACCTTTGGGCTTCGTATGCTAATTGTCTGATGATGCGACAGGTAACCGATTCCCGTTTTCTATTGATGTCATGATGGGAGACTAAAGCTGAAGGCAATTTCATGCTCTCTCTCTCTCTCTCTCTCTCTCTCTCTCTCTCTCTCTCTCTCTCTCTCTCTCTCTCTCTCTCTCTCTCTCTCTCTCTCTCTCTCTCTCTCTCTCTCTCTCTCTCTCTGTGTGTGTGTGTGTGTGTGTGCTAGGTACGTTTTTTTTTTCCAATTCACTTCTATCTACTAATCTATCAATCAATCTATTCACCAACTTTTCGGTAAAATTCCTAGCCTACATATTAAAAGGATGATCGCTCAATAGCCATACGTTTCTTTCCTCTACTATTAGCTCCATTCAGTGAGTACGTTCGTTTAGAGAGCGTTCAGTAAGCTAGCGTGATGTTCAGCAAGAGTGAGCTCAGCCGAAGCTCTATTTATGAAAAAGCTTTGTTTGTGTGGAGCTTATCAACGCGGGATTGGTCGGCGTTATTCATTCATCAGGGAGCTCTTCCACCACACGTCTGTCTCATTGGCGTGGGTGCAGGAGGGTGGTGTGGTGGTATTGGGTGGTATGAGTGGTATACGTAAGGTGCAGGTATGGTAGAGTGTCGGTGGAGAAGGGTGGCGAAGTTGGTGAAGGTGGTAGGTGGAGGGTTTGAGTGGAAAGATTGTATTGTGGCGAAGATGCGGAGAGAAGGGTCGTAAAAGTGGTATAAGTGGTATGGAGAGTGTGAGTGAAGGAATGGTATACTGGTGTGGGTGGAGAAAGTTAGTGAAGGCGGTGTGGGTGTTGTACAGGGTGTGGGTGTAGTATGGTGTTGGAGTGGAAAAAAAGGTGGTGATGGTGTTAAGGTTGGTATGGAGGGTGTAGGTGTAGGATTGGTGTGGTGGTGGGAGGTTGAAGGACGGTGGTATTGATGGTATAACGGGGAAAGGTGGTGGAAATAGCAAGGGTTTATGGGTCTGATATGTTTTGGTGTTTTCTTTTTTGTATTTTTTTACAGCAAAGGAGACAGCACAAGGGCACAAAAAAAGGAAACAATAAAAAAAAGCCCGCGACAATAAAAAAGCCGAAACAATAAAAAAAAATAAAAAATCCGCGGTGGTGAAGGTGTTGTCGGTATGGAGAGTGTGGGTGTTGTGGTAGTGTGGTAGTGAGGTGGATAAAGGTGGTGCCGGTAGTGTAGGTGCTATTACGGGGAACGGTACTTGAAATTCACAAGGGTGCATGGTGGTGAGGTGGATAAAGGCGTTGTCAGTAGTGTGGGTGCTATCGTGAGGGAATGGGGTGGAAATGGAAATGGTATGGATGGGAGGCGCTCCGTGTGTTATGAGGGAAGGCAAGTATCCGTCCCAAATGAGCTGTGGAGTGCTGTGGAGTGCTGTGGAGTGCTGTGTCGCCCACTGCCAATACCTCTCTAACTACCTGCCTGCCATCCCTCTCCCCTCCCCGCACTAATGAGTTTAGGAACGGACTCACCTGTCCTAAATAGAGTCGCTTGGGGAGCTTAGATATCTCTCTAGAGTCTCATTTTGCTTCTTGATCCTCCTCCTTCATCCTCATCCTCCTCCTTTTCCTCATACTCCTCCTCCATCTATGTTCAGTACCAATTTTTATATCCTTTTCTATATATTATTTTCTTTTCATCGGCTTCTCTCTCCTTTCCATCCCTCGTTTCCAGTTTCTATGGCAATTAACATATCATTATCATCAACCATTATTAGTCCACTGCAGAGCAAAGGCCTTTCCAAACGTTCTCCATTGTCTCTTAAGCATTGGTGTACTTCATCATGCTCCGTCAAATACTACACTAATTTCATCTCTCAACACATGCGGGATGCTTATCGTTCTATTATATTTTATCCTTCATCTCCTCCTCCTCCTACTACTGCTCATGATATTCTTCCTTTTCCTTCTCTCTGGCCTCATGTTGTTTTTTATTCCTTCTAACTTTCCCTTTTTTTCATTTAAGCATATCACGTTACCTGCATCACTGTCTTTGTCTCTCGCTCTCTCTTCCGTCGGTAACGTGCAGTAAACTTTTTTATTTGTCTTCTTTAAAGGATCGATTCTCTCTCTCTCTCTCTCTCTCTCTCTCTCTCTCTCTCTCTCTCTCTCTCTCTCTCTCTCTCTCTCTCTCTCTCTCTCTCTCTCTCTCTCTCTCTCTCTCTCTCTCTCTCTCTCTCTCTCTCTCTCTCCCTCCTGATTTCATTAACTCTCCTTCATGAGCACTTACCCTCCGCTACTCTCTCCCTTTTATCTTTTTCTTTATTCTTCCTTCCATCTGATCCACTCCCCTTCCCTCCAGTCATCATTCGCTTCCTCTTCCTTCTCCCTCTCGCTCGCCTATCTTCCTCTTTCCCATTATATCCCTCCTCTCACTCTATTATTTCCTACTTGTATTTCTTTATCTTCTGTCTCATTTCAGTTTCTCTACTTTTCTTTGTTCATCCTTCTCATTACTTTCATCCCTTCATTCCATTCATTTTCCTTTCTTTCCTCTTTTCATCCTTCCTTTCACCTTTCTACATCTACTTTCTTCAGCCCTTCCGCTCTTCTCTACCTCGTTTCCTCATTTCCTCCCCTCTATGTCTTTCTTTCATATATGATTTTCCTATTTTCCTCAAAACTTTCACCCCTCATATTTCCTCAAGTCCCCTTTTTTCATTCCGCTTTCTCTCTCTCTCTCTCTCTCTCTCTCTCTCTCTCTCTCTCTCTCTCTCTCTCTCTCTCTCTCTCTCTCTCTCTCTCTCTCTCTCTCTCTCTCTCTCTCTCTCTCTCTCTCTCTCTCTCTCTCTCTCTCTCTCTCTCTCTCATTCATTCCACACTCCTTCCCCTTCCTTCACCTCGCCTCCTCCTGCTTCGCCTCCTCCCGCTTCTCCTCCACCTCCTCCTCCGCCTCGCCACAGCATCAGAGGTTCATGTTATTACTGGATGATAAATTAGGTTTAGGAGTGTGTTCCCGGCGGCGGGGCTCAGGTGTTCTCATCAGGTATACCTTTGAGAGATGCACCTGCCAATTGGGGGAAGGAATATGAGAGTAGTCTTAATATCTAGATTTAGATATAATCAATTGAATACTGAGTAATCAAGTTTCAAGATTAAAATTAAAGTGCGCAATGAAAATATATAACGAGAGGAACAGAGTTTATTTTTAGGTTATCTGCATTAAATTCGGGATGCTGATAAAATAATAAGATAAGGCAAAGCCATTCCGTAAACTAAATAATGTGAGATAAATTTACGTTCTTTTTAGGAATATCGGGGACTGAAGTTCACATTTTTAAATATTAAAAAAACTATTATCGCTACTAATGCAAACAGAGGACATACACTCTTCACATTTTCCTAAAGGGAAAATATTTTTTCAACTCATGTTTTGTTTTCATTATAATGATCGCTTACAGTGAAATGAAATGTCCGTGTATGGATGTAGTGGCGGCGGCTGGTGCACATGCTGAAGTCTGGATGTCTATGTGAAAGTTAATATTTCTTCTTTCCTTTCCTCCTCTAGCGGTTAGTAATGGAAAGCCTATCATGAGAGTAGCGGCGCGTGAGGTACAAACACACGACTGGCGCTCTCTGAAAGGGCGACATTTCCTTTCTGTTCTTACCACAACTTGCGACAAGGAAACATTTAAACGCGCTTATCGTGTGAGTGGAGGCGTTTTTTGGAGCCTGTACTAGGTTAGCGTGACATGGCAAAGGTATAACAAACAAAATAACTCTCATTTTCCTTCCTACCCTTCGAGCAACCAGTCGTGGAGATAAACTCTCACCATGCGTCTCTCGCTGCTACATATTCGCGACCACAAATTCAAAAGCTTCCGCCACTGAAATAAGTTTGCCCCTCGTCTCTCTTCCCCTCCAGCGGTCAAGAGGTAGAGGCGGCGGAGGTAATTAAACTTTTCAGGCGCCGCGCAAACTCCTTGATGAGGTCGAGTCGGCTTATCACACGAACCCAACGTATCAAAGTCTCGCGTGGAGGAGCGCCGCCAACGCGTGGAAATATGAAACGCCAAGAAACGGGGCGTGAAAAATAAGGAAAAGAAAGTATGACTTGTTTGCAAAATATACCCATACCAAATTAAGAAACGAAATATATATAAATAAAAGACGTGCTGATGCGGGGCGTAAAAAATATGAGAAAGAAAATATGATGTTTCCAAAATGTGTCTTTACCAAATATAAGAAACGGAACGTAGAAAAGAAAGGACTCGTGGATACAGTCACGAATAAAATATTCTTTCTTATGACAAAGTCCTTACAATGTGGCTATGACACTATCATTTTATATTCAAAATTATAATAGGAAAAATGTTTGGTATTTACCTTGACGTTGTTGTGCATTTCAATTTGCTCTTTCCTTACCTGCAAAAAAACAATACGAAAATAAGTCATCACAAATTTAATATACTGTTAGACTGGATAATCACACTAACATATTCTACTTGATGTAAATAAAATAAAAAAAACATTGTCAGACGAATATGTAGTTAACCAAACAGTTTCGGTGAACATTGCCACCATCAGCAGTGGTGAAGGTGGTGGCAGTGTCTACCGGAACTGTTTGGCTAAATACATCTACGCTTATTATTAATATTAATACAGTCACAAATAAATAGCTTCAAAATCAGATAGAGACGAACATAAACTTCACGGTTAGCAAGTTCAAGTCAAAATGCAACAAAATAAAATTATGGAAACTGTAATGATTAAAATGTGATTATAACAAAGTAAAATGTCTTACGATATGAAAAAAGAAAAGGAATATTAGAAAAAAGAAAATCACGCTCCAAATGAGATTAGAAAAATGGCGCCTCTCCTGGAATTGGAGGAAAAAATTGCGGAAGACTTTGCCGGGACTCAGGTGCCGCGCGTAACTAGTCTTCCGAAGATTCTTAATCAACCTTAAATATTCTCAGAGTTTCTTCTTAATTCTTCGACCCCCTTTAATCGACTTCCACCATTAAAGGCGCTTATAACGGATTTACGTTTATAGCAAAGTAATATGTAATAAAACCATGAAACGTTAAAATCATAGACAAATAGTAACAATTAAATCATCTACACAACGTCTCATAACCCAATTATCAACTATAGCAAAACATTAGTTAGGATTCGTTCATGCTAGGAGAAAAGGACACGAAAGATGACTGCAAATGAGATAACAAAAAAGATATATAGGCCTATTGAACGAGTATTACAATTATTTCAAGTAGGTACATAACATCTTTGAACCTAACACTTTTTTGTGGGAGAAGCGGTTGCGATGCGTTCATGTTACAAGAAAAAAAATAATTCATAATATATGAAGCGAGCAAAAAATGTGATAAAATTTAATCATCAACGACAGAACATATCTCTATTGACGCTCATTCTCGAAAAAAAAGTTATTATAAACGTTGGTAAAGAAAAAGTAAAAGAAACGAAAAACAAAAACAAATGCCACCATTAATTCAACAACAAAACGCCTTTTAATTCATCGCTCACTTTGAAGTATAATTATCACGTTCCTATTTTATCAGTCACGCACACAACACCCAGAAAAAAAAATATCGCAAAACTGAATATTTTCCCCGAGCAAAAACTCCCGCTTCGTGCATGTGACTGCGGTAAAAGTGTCTTCGTTTCTTTCCGTTGAGGTTAACCTTCAATCTCCCTGGGCGGTGATGAAGAGCGAGGGCTGTTTCCGCTGGCCCGCCGCCCCCAGCCACAGGGGAGCGCGGCAGGAAGGGGAGGACATTCAGAGACACAGGAAGCGAAAGGAGGGAAGGATAATGAAGGGAAAGCGACATGAGAGGAAAAAGAGGAGGTAGGAAAAAGTTGAAAGATTGTAAAAGGGTAGGAAAGGAGGTGGAAAGTAACAAAAGAATTATTGGAATGCATGAGAAAAAAAGGTATTGGAGGAAAGGGAAAGTAGGATAAGGTATAAAAAAAATACAGGTGGAAAATAGCTGAAAAATTGTTCGGATACATAAGAATGAATAGAGTTACAACAGAGGAAGAAAGGAAGAAAGATCGTAAAAAAGAAAAAGGAATAGTGGAAAATAACTGAAAGAATTATTGGGATACATAAGAAAGAAATTAATCAGAAGGGAAGGGAAAGACAAGGACACAAACAAGGGATTAGAATGGAGGTAACGCATGGCAAAGTGACAGATACAGGATAATAAGAAAGGTGAGAAAAGGCAAACGGACAGGCTAACGAGGAGAGGAGGGACGGTGTACAGGAAGGAAGGAAGGTGAAGGCAGGACACTTAAGGAAAAAGAGAAAGTAAAGAAAGGCAGAAAGATAAGTTTACGGAAAGCGGGACGGAAAAGGAAAGTAGAAAGACAGATGATACAAGTAATAAACGATGGATACGACTACGATGATGAAGAGGAAGAAAGGCGACATATTCGTACAGACAAAATAGGAAAACACAAAAATGTTATGGTTGGGTTGGGACGAATATAGTGAAATATGTATTGTCGCATGTAGATAAGTGGATTTTAAGCAGAGTTTGAAAAATAAGTAAAAAGTACGACACGTAAAAATAATATGGACAAAAAAACTGTAGCTGCACAGTGAGTGAAACGCCCAAATAAATTTTTACATAAGACTGATAACATTTTCTGTTGAAACGAAGCGAAACACACACACACACACACACACACACACACACACACACACACACACACACACACACACACACGAAAAAATCATGAGTACAAAGCAGAGGGAAAATTGATAAAAACAAAACAAAAAATGGTTTATATACGTGTAAAAAATGAGTGAGTGGATGTCTGTCTATCTCTCTGTCTGTCTGTATGTATATGTATGTTTGTATTTTTTTATACGTTACCGCCTGTGGCGGCGACAGGCTTTCTGGAAAGGGCTTGATGTTCGGCCCCAGCCCGTTGTGGGGCAGGCAACTGTTTATAGTG
>NW_026111833.1:182500-225000 GCF_024679095.1 Eriocheir sinensis
TGTGTGTGTGTGTGTGTGTGTGTGTGTGTGTGTGTGTGTGTGTGTGTGTGTGTGTGTGTGTGTGTGTGTGTGTGTGCGCGCACCTGTCTGTCTGTCTCTCTGTCTGTCTGTATGTGTCTGTGAATCTGTCTGTCTTTCTGTGTGTGTGTGTGTGTGTGTGTGTGTGTGTGTGTGTGTGTGTGTGTGTGTGTGTGTGTGTGTGTGTGTGTGTGTGTGTGTGTGTGTGCGCGTGTGTGTGTGTGTGTGTGTGTGTGTGTGTGTGTGTGTGTGTGTGTGTGTGTGTGTGTTTCGTCCAATTAAATGTGTGTAGCAGACTGTAAACAATTCATGATTTCGTAAACGCCTCAGTTAAAATAGTGCCTTGCTTTCCACTACCCCGCCCCCCCTCCCCTTCCCTTCCACTCCTTCCCTCGCCGTCTTAAGTCCACTCAAGACCTGTTTCCTAATGAGGGTAGTTTTGCACTTGCGAAAAATTATCAACTCAAAGTATTCGCTATATCACCAAAACGAAAAAAAAAGGATATATATCAGAACGTAGAACTTGGACAGGAAAGCGTGAAAAGAGAAAAAAAAAGGAGGGGAGGAATAAAAGGAGAGTAGAAAAGGAGAGGAGAAGAATAAAAGAGGAAAAAGAAGAGGGAAAGAGAAAGAGAAGAAGAGAGAGGGGAAGAATAAAAGGGGGAAAAAGAAGAAGGAAAGAGAAAGAGAAAAAGAGAGAGGGGAAGAACAAAACGGGGAAAAAAGAAGAGGGAAAGAGAAAGAGAGGAAGAGAGAGGAGAAGAATAAAAGGGGAAAAAGAAGAGGGAAAGAGAAAGAGGGAAAGAGAGAGGAGATGAATAAAAGGATTAGAAAAATAAAATAAGAGAAGAGAGAAGTTCACGAAGCGGCAGGAGAGGGAGCGGAAAGTCGGTTCGGTGGTTTTTTTAGTCGTTTTTATGCTGAAGAGTAAGGTGCGGAAATGTATGCTGAAGAGGAGTAATGGATGGCGCGGCGGGAGGGCATGTGGTTAGCAGGCTATGCATACTGAAGCGCCGATGAGGGACGGGGAGGGAAAAAAGACGAAGATGAGGTAATGGAGGCTGGCTTCATACATACACACACACACACACACACACACACACACACACACACTGAATGATCAAAGAAGAATCAATACGAAGAAATGTATAAACTCATGTGTGTGTGTGTGTGTGTGTGTGTGTGTGTGTGTGTGTGTGTGTGTGTGTGTGTGTGTGTGTGTGTGTGTGTGTGTCTGTCTGTAGGTCTGTCTGTCTGTCTGCCTGCCTGCCTGTCTGTCTGTCTGTCTGTTTATGTATGTATGTGAGCTTGATGTCCTCTACCTTTACAAAAAATAAATGAAAACGAAGAATGAATAAAAAAAGACAAACACTGACTTTCCACCACTGAAGAAGAGCTGCCTCAGGAACAAGCGTGCATCACATTGTGTACACAGTAATTTAGTACTTCCCTCTAATGCACCTGTTAATACACACACCTCCGTGATAACACTGTGTCCCTCACCTGTATTCTAATCTAAGGTATTTCAGGTATTTCAAAAAGTTGCAAGATTCCTGTACAGCGATCCCTTACTTCCATTTCCTCTGAGCAGTATTTGTCTCTCCTCATAGATCTAACTAGCTGTAAATATATCAACACTTCACCCACTTGTTTGTATGTAGACTAAAACCAGTTCTTATAAATATCTCAAAAAATAATCTTTAGTTAGACTTGATATTCGTGTGGCGAGTTGCGTCTCACTGATGGCGATGCGAGATGTGAAAGTAAAACCCTTAAAAAGTTACTAAATTAGAGATCTTATATTTTCGGTGTTGCAAAGGGAAACGCAAAACCCAAACGTAAATCACATACCAACGAAGTCACTGAATCAAGCCACGTTTTTTTTTCTCTCTTCTATCACTCTGTATCTCAATGAAGTCAGTAAGTCAAGCAAAGTTTTTTCCTCTCTTCTGTCTATCCGTGTCTCAATGACGTCACCGGTCCAAGCGAAGTATTTTTCTCTTTCCTCCATCGACCCGTTTTTCTTCTCGTGTCGCCATCAGTGTGTCGTGACCCAGGCCGCTTCCCTTCATTTCCTGTGTCGTGTTTCCTCTGTCTATTCTCTTCTTTCATTTCCTTGCAGCCGAAGGGAGCGAATTTAACAGAGGTGAGTTAGTCCTTTCCCCTCTCTGCAAACTCTTAGAGGATGACATTTTAGTTTTCTAGAGACTGGCTGACAGCGTGGTGCGGGATGGATTGTCATTGTTATCATCATTATTATTGCTATTATCATCATTACTATTAACTCTACTATGGAATGACATGTTTGGTTTACTTGTATATCTTAAGTTTTCGTCGGTTTATTTATATTGCTGTGTTTGAGCATAAGAACACGACGGTTTTCATTTACCTATACAACTATAACTTTATGTATCTTTTGCCTAATTTCTTTCACATATGAGGCTCCTAATAACATAGTGTACCAAGCGTCTTTCTATATGTGGCACTTGGTATACTATGTTACTAAGTGCCTCATATCATATCCAATCTTTTTCTCCTTCAACCATTCACCTTCCATTCTCCCCATCTGCCTTTTATACCTCCTCTCCCTCCTCCTTCACTTAGTTTCTCTTCACCATACCTTCACGTTTTTCTTCAGTCTCCCTGTTCACATATTTATTTTTCTCTTCTATTACCTCATCCTTCTTTCCTGCCCTCCCATTTCCTGCAACTTTTTCTTCCTTTCTTTTCTTGCTCCTCTATCACCAACTCCTCCCTTCATTGCCCGCCTCTGTCCTTCAGTTTCCCTTCCCTTGGTTCACATCTCTCACCTGACTTAGCTCTGCACACTCCTTTCCTTCTCCACACATCTTCACACCCACAGTAATACCTTTCATTCCCTCGCTTCTTTATCACCTACTCCTCTCAACTTTCTCTTACCTGCTATATCACTCTACGGTTCCCTCCCACACATTTTAACCATCACAGTATCAGTCTTTCTTCACTCCTTCACCTTCCACTCCTTCATTCAGCTTCCACCTCTTTTATCGTCTCCACACCATTACTTCCTCCACATCCTCACCATCACAGTATCAGTATTTCTCACTCTTTTCATGGTCACCTCTTTCCTTCCTCTCTTTCTCTATCTATTTTCTCCTTCCTTCACCTCTGACCGTCACACCTCCCTCCTACATTTCCTCATCAACACAGCATCAGTATTTCTCCCTTTTTTCATAGTCTACTCTCTCCTTCCTCTCTTCAACTTTCCTATTTATTCCTTTTTTCACCTCTATTTGACCTATTCGAGCTCCTTCATACCTCTCCCTTCCAAACATTCTCATTCCACTAGGATAATTTTTTTTCACTCTCTTCATGGTCAATTCTTATCTTCCTCTCTTCAACTTTCCTATTTCTTCCATTTTCATCTCCATTTGACCTATTCGAGCTCCTTCATACCTCACCCCCCCCCCCCACATCCTCCCCGACACAGCATCAGCATGGATCCATCCCTTTCCGCGTGCTGTAGATCATCTAGAGAACGATAGAATTAGAAACAAGTCTAGTCCTTTGCATTTTGGGATCAGCCTTTTACTTCCACAAACGTAGCTGCACTTTTAGGTCTTGAAAATATTATCGCTCGTGGCATGTCCCTCTTTGTCCTTAGCAGAGTTCTAGATGCCTTCCTTTTTACCCTCTCCCTTAGTGCTTTGGATTAGCTAGACGCCCGCATTGCATTACAGAAGCATATTCTTCAATTAGTGGTACGGTGGCGGAGGCTTTGGCGGAGGAGCAGGAAAATGGTTAAGTTACCCACGAAGCGCCGCAGAAAATGGTGAGGACGAACCAGCCAAAGAAAACGATGAGGCCCTTGCCGAATTAAAACTATTTCTACGTTACCCGTACGCTCTCAAGGATGAAAACCTCCCCACCCCCTGCCTGTATGCCGATAAATAACATAGTGAAATACAGCCACACGGTAAGTCTACGTATAATTAAGACAACACTTCAGAATAAAACGAAAACATTAGAAAAGAAACAGAACATCACCGGAACAAATCTCACGAACCTACCAATAAGAATAAGTGACGGAATTACTCTCTGTACACCCGTTTCATTATATTCCTAACTGTATCCACAACAATTTTCTCTCTTCCTCTTCTATCTCTCTCAAGTCACGTGCTTCTTCATTGGCGAGTATTGATTCCATTCCACCTGCCCCTGCTCCATCGCTCCTCGTATCACTCCTCCTTCCTGTCCATCAACACAGCTTCCAACACGACATACAACCTTTCCACCTTATAAAATATAATTCATTAATCGTTCCTATCAACACAAAACTAAATGATATCTACTCAACTAAAAACAAATTCTTTTCACTACTGTCTAATCATGTCGACGGTATAATTTCCTACTCTATACATTTCTCTTCTGTTCTTGTTCTGCTTTTCTCGCCTTGAATATGTAGCTGGTGACAAACGTAATGACTCCTTCACATCCGCGTTCTTTTTCGCTTCACGACTATGCAATCGATTCAATTTTTAACTATTTCTTAACACGATTCCCTATTTTATCGATTTTCTTTCTAGATGATGAATTCTCTCTCTCTCTCTCTCTCTCTCTCTCTCTCTCTCTCTCTCTCTCTCTCTCTCTCTCTCTCTCTCTCTCTCTCTCTCTCTCTCTCTCTCTCTCTCTCTCTCTCATCCTCACATTTGGGCCACAGGTGTCCAGCTTCTCACTCACACACGTTAAAAGGTTTCCCGATTCACCTGCGACTTTTTCATTAAGTTTTCTTTACACTTTTTCATTTTTAATTCAGGTGTCTGTCTGAATCTCTCCTCTCTATCTATCTACTCATCTATCTATCTATCTTCCCATCTCTCATACACATGCATACACACACAAGCAAGAAAGAATATTAGTATCGAATCAACCACATATTCAATTCTTCATCACCACCGCCACCGCCTTCACCACCATCAACTCACCAGCCAAAACCATTACCATTAACCATTAACAAACATAAAAGCATCAACTATCACCAACAAAACACTAATATAAGTTAATTACCACCCTAAACACTAACTGCACTATTTACTACACATTTTCACCACCACGCATACACCACTCCCGCCTTGCCTCAACACCACCATTACCACCACCACAGCCACCACCACCACCACCACTTCAGCCACACTCAGGGACTCCATCTGGCGCGCTACAGCGGGATCTGGACGGCAATTAAAGTTCCACCTGAGTATTGGACGCGCCTTACTCTATTTCTTTTCCACCTTCTCTCTTTTTCTCTTTCTCTTCCCTTTCCTTTCCTTTCCTTTCCTTTTCTTCTCAAACCTTCCCGTCCCTCCCCACCCCTCCTCTTCTTTTCCCTCTTCTCCTCCTTTCCCGTCTTTTCCTTTGGGTTCCTTTCAATTCCTCTTTCGTTTGTTCTCTTCTCTTCTCTTCTCTTCTCTCTCTCTCTCTCTCTCTCTCTCTCTCTCTCTCTCTCTCTCTCTCTCTCTCTCTCTCTCTCTCTCTCTCTCTCTCTCTCTCTCTCTCTCTCTCTCTCTCTCTCTCTCTCTCTCTCTCTCGCACTTTCGCTTAAACTACATTTTGGTTTCTCTTCCCTGTCCGTCTGTCTGTCTCTATACGTCTGTTCTCTGTCGTATTTAGCGGTCCTTCTTTCTCCCTGTCTGTCTGTCTGCCTGTTCCTCTGTCAGACACTCCTTGCTTACGTCTGTCTGTCAGGTTATATATCTCTCTTGCCATATTTACCTAAGTATTTTGCTATGTTCATGGTTTTAATTCCTTAACTTTACTTACGCGAAAACATTTATTATTCTTTCCCCTTGTTAAAATATTATGCCCACATCCTTCTCCTCCTCTTCTTCCTCTTCTGCTTCCTCCTCCTTCCCTCCACCCCTCCCCCTCCTCCTCTTATTCTTCTTTAACCCTTTCCTTCTCATTTCCTGCTCCTTTCCCTATCATTGTTCTCGTCCTTCTCCTTTCTTCCTATCAATATACCATCTCTCTCTCTCTCTCTCTCTCTCTCTCTCTCTCTCTCTCTCTCTCTCTCTCTCTCTCTCTCTCTCTCTCTCTCTCTCTCTCTCTCTCTCTCTCTCTCCTATCTATTTTCTATCTTCACCCTCCTGCGCCCCTTCTTTCTTTCTATATCTTCATCGTCGGCTTTGTCCTCGTCCTCTACCCTTCTAATTACAAGCTAATCCTCGCTAGCCTCCTTCCCCTCCTGTTCCTCTTTCCTCCTCATTCTCATACTAGTCCTTTACATCGTTCTGGTCTTTCCTGCTTTTCCTTACATGCTATTCCTCACCCTGTCCCTCTTTCTATCCTCAGCCTCATCTTTTTCATCATCCCTTTTCCTCCTCCTTCATTTCTCATCTTCTTCGTTCATTCCTCACTTCGCTATTTTTCTCATCCCCATCTTACTACTTTTTTTCTCTAGTCTTCCTTTTTCCATTCTCATTCTCGTCCTCTTCTTAATCTCTATCTTACTCTTTTGTCGCCTATCCTCCTCTTTGCAGCCTCCCTTTCAGCCTCATCCTCTTCATCATCCTTTTCTTTCTCCTTCATTTCTCATCTTCCTCGTTCATTCCTCATTTCGCCATTTTTCTCATCCCCATCTTACTCCTTCATCTCCTGTCTTCCTTTTTCCATTCTCATTCTCGTCCTCCTTTTAATCTCTATCCAACTCTTTTGTCGCCTATTTTCCTCTTTGCATCCTCCCTTCGTCCTCTTCCTTATCTCCTATCTTACGCCCATCCTCACTTTTTCCTCGTCTTCCACTTTACCGCCTCGCCCTTGTCATCTTCCAATGTTTCCTTTTCCTCCTCTCTATCCTCGCCTGCGCCCTCCACATGCAGTTCCCCTTCGCCCTCAAAATCCTCGCTTATTCCTCTCCACACTTTCAAATCCTTGCCGTTCCCTTCCCTTCCACCCAAAACCTTAATTGGCCTCACATTCTCTCTTTCCTCCCCTTCCCGTCCCGTCCCTTCCATTCCCTTCCCTTCCTTTCCCCCTCTTTCGTCCCTTCTTCCACGGACACGATAACTCAATAACAAAATCGATGAAATATTCGACTAATTTTACCCGTTTTCAGTATTGCATAGGATTTCCATTTTATTTTGCGGTAAAGATATATTACTTCTTTTCCCTACTTCATTTCCTGCTTTATTTTTTGTGTAGGTTTATATTTTGCTCAACTAAAGATAACTGTACTATTTTTGCTCTATTACCTTTTTTTTTAATTATACTATTTTTTTATTTTTTATTCTCACTTCGGGGCATGTCCTTTTCAATTAGTTCATAGTTTATTCCTCTTTCTATGATGCATCTTTTCACCATTCGAGACTTCTAATTTTGACCCCGTTATCTCGATATTTTTATTTACATTTTAAATTATTTCTGTCTGTCCTTCAGTCTTCCCTTCCCCATCCTCCTGAGAGGGTCGCTAGATTTTCATTAATAGTTTAACTTTTCCCTCAAAGTTAAAAATATAATAATTGAAATGCATAATTATTAGCTACGTGTCAGACAGAACCACAAAAGTCTCATGGCACATTAAAACTTCGAGTTACACTGAAATATCTTTTGAAATATCGGCGCTACGTGTAAAAGTAATATTGGAAGAGAAATGACAAGAAAATGAACAAGACATTGAACTGAAAAGGAATATTCCACTATTAGTCTTCTTCTACTACTACTACTGCTATTACATCTACTACTACTACCACCACTATCACTACTATTACCACTGTTGCTGCTACTGCTACTTCTACTACTACTACTACTACTACTACTGCTATTACATCTACTACTACTACCACCACTATCACTACTATTACCATTGTTGCTGCTACTACTACTACTACTACTACTACTACCACCACTACTACCACTACTACTACTGCTCACTTCTATAGCACCATAAGAATAAAACAAAGTATCCTCTGCCATCACCATAATCAAACTCAACGCATTTTCACAGAACCACACTAGACAAACCACAGACCTTACAACAACCTTACAAGACTCTCACCAATACTATATACACACAAAATCACATACACTCATCCTTCCCTCTCTTTCCCACATGACCTGAAATACTGTTAGAGAGACGCCATCACAATCACCACCACCACCACCACCACCACTGCAAAAATACACCAACACGCGGAAATGCCTGGAAATGTGGAATAACAAGGAAGGTGTATCACGACCCCAATTTTCTGCAGTTTCCCCTTTATTCCGAGGTTCATTTTCCTTAAAGGTCCCTGGTTTTCCCCTCTCTTCCTCCTCCTCCTCG
This sequence comes from Eriocheir sinensis, assembly GCF_024679095.1. NCBI lineage: Eukaryota > Metazoa > Arthropoda > Malacostraca > Decapoda > Varunidae > Eriocheir > Eriocheir sinensis. Next base: position 190,815 of record NW_026111833.1, read on the forward strand.
TCTTCCTCTTCTTCCTCCTCCTCCCTGCCACCACCACGTCTTCCTTCTCTTATTTCTCTTTCACTTCCACTTCTCCTGTCCTGCCTTCATCTTCTCCCTTCTCTCCTGCCCCTTCATCTCCTACTTCAATGTTCTTCTTTTAGGTTTTCTCTCGTTTCTCATTTCCTTTTAGCTCCTTTTTTCATCTCTTTCTTTTGTCCTTTTCTTCTTCGTCTTATTCTTAGCTTTCTTCTTCTTCTTCTTCTTCTCCTTCCTTTTCTTTTCCTTCCTTTTCTTCTACCTTCTCTTTTCCCTTTCTTTCTTAGTCTTCTTTTTCTTCGCCCTCCTCCTTTTCCTCCTTTAGTTATTTTCTCTTTTTTTGTCCTCAATGTCCTTTCATGTCTCCTCCTCCTCCTCCTCCTCCTCTCCCTTCCTTTCCTCCTCCTCCTCCTCCTCCTCCTCCTCCTCCTCCTCTTCCTTCTTCTCCTCCTCCTCCTCCTTCATCCAGCCTGCCTCTCTCTTCCCAACCTTGAATGAAGAAAACTGGGATGGAGAGACAAGAGAAGGATTTTAATGAGGGTTCTCTCTCTCTCTCTCTCTCTCTCTCTCTCTCTCTCTCTCTCTCTCTCTCTCTCTCTCTCTCTCTCTCTCTCTCTCTCTCTGGCAAAGAGCTAAGAAGAAATTAGTAAAGAAATAACAAGGATGAAAAGTTAGATAGATAGATGAATGGTTAGAAAGGTAATGATAGATAGAAATAGATTTAAACAGATACACAAATAAATAAACAAAATAAAAATATATGAAAAGTGATTGAGATGTGAACTGAAGAACTGATTGCAAGACAGATAAAGACAGACCAACAAATGAAGATACAAACAGACAGACAGACAGACAGACAGACAGACAGATCAACAGATATATCGACAGTGAGACATGTGAAGAGGAAATACGAAGGGAAATAGGAGGAAACTGTGTCCACTCATGCATCCTACTCCCCTCTTCCCTCACGTCCTTCCCTCTCTCTCCCTCACCTTCTCTCCCTCACCCAGCTTCCCTTTTCTGCCTCGCTAACCTCCCCTTTTCTCTTCCCATCTTTATTTTCTTCTTCTGTATCTCTCTCTCTTTTATTTTGTCGCCTCAGCTCTTTTCCTTCTTCTGCCTTCTCTCCTCATCCATCCACCTCCCTTTTTAACTTTTCTCCCTCACCTACTTTTCTCTTTTCCTTTACCCAGCCTCCCTCTTTTCCCCTCTGCACTTCTCTCTCGTCTCTCATTCCCCCCTCTCCTTTTCTCCTTTCCTCTTTTTTCTCTCCCTCACTTCCTTATTTCTCCTACCTGACCTTCCTACCCTCATTTCTTCCTTCCCTCCAATCTACCTTTACAAACTTCAGAGAAACCGTGAGAGGCAGAAAGACACAGACAGGCCCAAGAAACAGACCTCCCCTCCACGAATTCTAATCTTTGTTCTGACAGAGAGAGACAGACAGCAACAGGGGCAAAGAGAATGACATATGTATGCAGAACAAAAACTCCTAATGTGTTTAGATGCAAACCTTTCCCTGAGTTGTGCTATAGCAGTGTCCGAAAATGGGAGAAAAATAGCTCTTCGATAGTACTCCTATGGAGTTGCTGATGGAGGGTTAGCCTTAATTATGTTTCTGATGACCACTGATTGTTCAAGGCTTCTGGCTTCCGTACCTTTCCTCTGCTTGGGCAATTTCCATCACGATAGGACTGAAATGCATCTATGCAGCTCTGTGTAGCCACACTTCCAAGAGCACCCATCAGTTCTTGTTGTGACCCCTGCAGCTTCTCTGGCAAGGGTTTAGTGACACTTAGAACTGAGGTGAGCACTTTCAAACTCATGAGAAAACCTGGGTCACTTATTGCTTTAGATTAGGCTTGGCTGCTGATTCTTCACCTAACATGTTTTGCAGTAATTATTCTTAATCATTATTTCATTATTTACCTACCTGATTAACTGGATTATCCGGGGCATCAGCCGAGTCAGTGGTGACTTTCATACACCAGATAGAGTACGTACGTGAAGCGTTTTGTGACCAAGGAGGAAATATGTAAAGAAAGGAAAGGCACAAATCCCAAGCCTGCGTGAATTCAAGAAATGACACACGCTATAGAAAAAAAGTACTACATAAACAGAAAATGAAGTCTATCAATCATAATTTTAAGAAATTTGGAATTTGTGGTCAGAAAATATTATACGGATAACATGAATAGGCAACGGTCACGTGAGCCTACGTCGTCAATGAATGTTTCTCAAAATAGATCACCTGCTCTTATTCAACTCGTTAATTCAAGTGCTGAGCATGCAATATTCACTCAGCCACTCTACACTGTCCACTGTCAAGCACAAAACGGTCATTAAAGGTGGTAATATAGCGGCAAAGGTCGACCTCACAGGCCCCATACGCGTGTCGCGTCGCCTGCCACTCTCCCCGTCATAATACAGAAGCACATTACATACTCACCACTGTCATCAGACAAATTCACTTGGTGCCTCTACAGTATAATTATATAGTCCTCCAATCACTTTGACTGCACCTTACACCTAAAATCAAGTAAATATGAGAGGCAAGAAGGAGAGAAGGCACGCTTATGACTTTCGTGCTCTCTTTCTCTGCCAGAGCCATCCCAATCTCGTATTCCTCTTCTTCCTGTCTCCCGCTACAAACACCCCTCCGCCGCTTTCAGTTGACAGCTTGACATCGCACTCTACACACAATTTTATGAACCCATCATTTAACATCTTACTTTTTTTTCACTCATAACACACCTTGTATCTTACCATTAACTCAAAACAAAACCAAAGGGGAAATAACTCGGTCACTCGGTGACACTGAGCTCTCAGCTCCACACACACACACACACACACACACACACACACACACACACATTCGTAATCGTAATACTAATATACCATTCTTATTATTTTCCTGTAACATTTATTTACTCATTATTATTTTTCTTTGCAAAAGGGTGGGGCCATGGCCCCATGGTCCCCCCCTTCGGTACGCCACTGCCCACTCCACCCCTATTTTTAATTTTCCAAATTAGTCTTCTGTGCGGTACTTTGTCAAATGCCTTTTTCAAATCCAGGTACACTCCATCCCCCCAGCCATCTCTCTCTTGTATTAAATCTGTCACCGTTGAGTAGTAACATAACAAGTTGGTGACACAAGATCTCCCTCTCCTGAATTCAAACTGGCAATCCGAGATAATTCTCTCCCTTTCCAAAAATCCGACCACCTGTTTTTAACCAGCCTCTCACATATCTTCGCAACCACACTAGTGAGTGATACCGGTCTGTAATTTAATGGGTCCTCTCTCTTTCCTCCTTTATAAATTGGTACTATGTTTGCTCTCTTCCAATCTTGTGGTACCCTTCCTTCAGGCGCTCATTATGGAGTGCAGTTTCTCTGCAAGTTGCTCATTACATTCTTTCAGGATCCAGCCTGATACTCCATCCGACCCTGTCGCCTTTCTTACATCCAGCTTGTTCAAGCTTTCCTTGACCTCCTGCACCGTTAACTGTATCTCCTGCATAACCCTTCCTCTTTCCTGGCCCGGTGGCTGTACGAATTCGTCTTCCTTGGTGAAAACTCTATGAAAGTTGTTGTTCATCACTTCTGCCATCTCTGCTGGGTCTTCATATGCAGTTCCATCCATTTGCAGTTTATCGATTGTTTCTCTATTCTTTAATTTGCTGTTCACATGTCTATAAAATAATTTAGGTTGGTCTCTGCATTTGTCGATTATATCTTTTTCATATTTCCGTTTTTCTTCTCTTCTAATCTTTGTATATTCATTCCTTGCTTGTTTGAAATTGTTCCACGCGTTGATTCTTCTTCGTCTCCTCCATCCCTTCCAGGCTTCCTCCTTTCTTTTTCTAGCTGCCTTGCATCATTTGTTAAACAGGGGCCTTGTCCGCCCTCATATGGAGTATGCATTTCACGTGTGGGGGGGCTCCACTCACACAGCTCTTCTGGACAGAGTGGAGTCAAAGGCTCTTCGTCTCATCAGCTTTCCTCCTCCTACTGATAGTCTTCTACCTCTTAAATTCCGCCGCGATGTTGCCTCTCTCTCTATCTTCTGTCGATATTTCCACGCTGACTGCTCTTCTGAACTTGCTAACTGCATGCCTCCCCTCCCTCCGCTGCACACGACTTTCTACTCATGCTCATCCCTATACTGTCCAAACCCCTTATGCATGAGTTAACCAGTATCTTCACTCTTTCATTCCTCACGCTGGTAAACTCAGGAACAATCTTCCTTCGTCTGTATTTCCTATGTATGAAAAATCAGGGTACGAAAAGATCATAATTTCCCTAATAATGATAATCTTTTTTTATGCTTTTTAATATTTGTCCTGTAATATATTAAATCACATAATTTAAATCAAAGCAGCTCTGATATCTGTCTGTCTGTCTATCTGTTTATAAATTCCATCATTTAGTAATTATTTACTTGCATTTCTTGGCTTTTGGAAATGCGTATCATCACTCTCTCTGCTTATATCCATCCATCCATCTTGTTACTTCTTTACTTATCAAGTCCCCCCTTGCTCTCCAGGCCCCAGCATCACCAGACCTTGGGAGCAGCAGCCCAGTGCCAACACCAGGCCACAGGACCACAGGCTGCCCAGCCCACTGCCAGTGCCGGGGATCTTCAGACCCATCTCCAGCCTTAGGGAATGGAGGGCGGAGGGCTGCAGTGGCCGTGGCAGCAGTGGCAGTATTTTTTTTCTGGCTCCAGGTGTGGTAGTCCTTCTTGGTGATGGGTCCTGTCGGTCAGCCCCGGCCCTCTATGGTGCAGGCAAGTGTTTATAGTGGCGCCATCTTGCCTGGCTCACCTTTGATCCCATTTTTTAGAGAGATAATCTAGAATCTGGGTTGACAGGCGTCCACCAGGACAGCATGTGGGTAGTGTTGGGCCACTCGGCGGTGACTGAAAAATACTGTCTCAGGGGGTAGGCGGGACCCAAACCCCCATCCTCCTGTTTTATGTTATGTGTATTTTGCATATTTTTTCAATACAAATTTACCTTATTGTATGTGCATTTTGTATATTAATTATAATACAAATTTAATTATTCTATGTGTATTTTTGTATATGTATTTTTATAAAAATTTGCATTATTTTATGGGTATTTTGCATCTTTATTTTCATACAAATTTACATTATTTTATTGATATTCTGTGTATTTATTTTGATACGATTTTACCTTATTCTATGTGTTTTATATATATATATATATATATATATATATATATATATATATATATATATATATATATATATATATATATATATATATATATATATATATATATATATATATATATATATATATATATATATATATATATATATATATATATATATATATATATATATATATATATATATATATATATATATATATATATATATATATATATATATATATATATATATATATATATATTTTATACAAATGTACGTTATTTTATGTGAATTTATTTTTATTTCATACAAATTTACATTATTTTATGTGTATTTTGTACATGTATTTAAATACAAATTTAACTAATTATATGTGTATTTTGTATATCTATTTTCATACAAACTGAAATTATTATTTTTTTGGTATATATTTTTATACAGATTTTCGTTATTTTAAGTGTATTTTGTATATTTATTTTCCTACAAATATACGTTCTTTTATCGGAATTTTGTTTATTTATGTTGATACGAATTTACATTATTTGAGGTGCATTTGGTATATATATTTTTATACTTATTTACATCATTTTATATGTATTTTGTATGTATATTTTCATAGAAATTTACTGTATTTTATGTGTATTCGTATATATATTTTGATAGAAATTTACATTATTTATGTGTATTTTGCATATCTATTTCAATACAAATTTACTTTATTGTATGTGTATTTTGTATATTTATTTTAATACAAATTAGATTATTTTATGTGTATTTTTGTATATATATTTTTATGCAAATATGCGTTATTATATGAGTATTTTGCATCTTTATTTTCATACAAATTCACATTATTTTTTTGATATTCTGTTTATTTATTTTCATTCGATTTAACATTATTCTATGTGTATTTTGTATATATTTATTTTTATACATATTTACATTTTTTAATGTTTATTTTGTATATATATTTTATCCAAATTTACGTTATTTTATGTGTATTTGTTTATATATTTTCATATAAATTTACATTATTTTATGTGTATTTTGTATATGTATTTCAATACAAATTTGCCAAATTTTTTTGTGCATTTTGCATATCTAGTTTTAAACAAATTTAAACTATTTTTGTGTATTTTTGTATATATTTTTATTCAAATTTTAGTTATTTTATTTGTATTTTGTATATATCTTTTCCAACAAATATACATTCTTTTATTGGAATTTTGTTTAATTATTTTGATACGAATTTACATTATTTTATGTGTATTTTTTATATATATTTTTCTACTTATTTACATTATTTTATGTGTATTTTGTATATATATTTTCATAAAAATTTACGTTATTTTATTGTGTGTATTCGTATATATTTTGATACAAATTTTATACAAATTCATGTCATTTTATTTGTATTTATATATATATTTTCATGTACAAATTTATATTATTTTATGTGTATTTTTACATATATTTCATTACAAATATACCTTATTTTATGTTTATTTTGTATATTTAATTCATTCAATTTTAAATTATTTTATGTGTATATTTGTATTTGTGTTTACGTTATTTTATGTGTATTTTATATATATATTTTCATCTGAAATTACATTATTTTATTGGTATTTTGTTAATTTAATTCGATACGAATTTAGGTTATTTCATAGGTATTTTGTATACATATTTTTATACGCTTTTACATTATTTAATGTGTGTTTTGTATATATATTTTTATGCAAATTTAGTTTATTTTATGTGCATTTTTGTACATATATTTTTATAGAAATTTGCGTTCTTTTATGTGTACTTTGTATGTTTTCTCATACAAATTTACATTATTTTATTGGTATTTTGTTTATTTATTTTGATACGAATTACATGATTATATGTGTATTTTGTACATATTTTTTTATACGTATTTACATTATTTAATGTGTATTTTGTTTATATGTTTTTATACAAATTTACGTTATTATATGTGTATTTGTATAAATATTTTGATACAATTTACATTATTTTATGTATTTTGTATATATATTTCAATTCAAATGTAGCTTATTTTATGTGTATTTTGTATATCTATTTTCATACAAATTTAATTACTTTTGTGTATTTTTGTATATAGTTTTATATAAATTTACGTTATTTTATGTGTATTTTGTATAATAATATTTATATAAATACACATTCTTTTATTGGTATTTTTTTAATTATTTTGATACGAATTTACATTATTTTATGTGTATCTTGTATACATTTTTTCATACGTATTTACTTCATTTTATGTGTATTTTGTAAATATATTTTTTATAGAAATCTACGTTATTTTATGTGTATTCGTATATATATTTTGAAACAAATTTAAATTGTTTTATATGTATTTTGCATATCTATTTCAATACAAATTTACCTTATTGTATGTGTATTTTGTATATTTATTTTAATTCAAATTTAATTTTTTTATGTGTATTTTGGTATATATATTTAAAAAAAAAAACGCGTTATTTTATGGGTATTTTGCTTCTTTATTTTCATACAAATTTATATTATTTTATTAATATTCTGTGTATTTATTTTGATACGATTTTACATTATTCTATTTGTGTTTTGTATATATATTTTATACATATTTACATTATATAATGTGTATTTTGTATATATATTTTATACAAATTTAGGTTATTTAAAGTGTATTTGTTTATGTATTTTCATTCAAATTTACATTATTTTGTGTGTATTTTGTATATGTATTTCAATATAAATTTACCTAAATTTATGTGTATTTTGTATGTATTTTGTATGTATGTATTTTCAAAGAAATAAATTTTTTTTTTGTGTATTTTTGTATTTAGTTTTATACAAATTTACGTTATTTTATGTGTATTTTGTATATCTATTTTCATACAAATACACATTCTTTTATTGATATTTTGTTTATTTATTTTGACACTAATTTACATTATTTAACGTCTATTTTGTATATATATTTTTATACGTATTTACATCATCTCATGTGTATTTTGTATATATATTTCTATAGAAATCTACGTTTTTTTATGTGTATTCGTATATATATTTTGAAACAAATTTACATTGTTTTATGTGTATTTTGCATATTTTTTCAATACAAATTTACCTTATTGTATGTGCATTTTGTATATTAATTTTAATACAAATTTAATTATTGAATGAATATTTTTGTATATGTATTTTTATAAAAATATGCTTTATTTTATGGGTATTTTGCATCTTTATTTTCATATAAATTTACATTATATTCTGTGTACCTATTTTGATACGATTTTACATTATTCTCTGTGTATTTTGTATATATATTTTATACAAATGTACGCTATTTTATGTGTATTTGTTTTCATTTCATATAAATTTACATTATTTTATGTGTATTTTGTACATGTATTTAAAGACAAATCTAACTAATTATATGTGTAATTTGTATATCTATTTTCATACAAATTGAATTATTTTTTTTGCATATATTTTTATACAAATTCTCGTTATTTTATGTGCATTTTTTATATTTATTTTCCTAAAAATATATGTTCTTTTATCGGAATTTTGTTTATTTATTTTGATACGAATTTACATTATTTTAGGTGTATTTGGTATATATGTTTTTATACTTATTTACATTATTTTATATGTATTTTGTATGTATATTTTCATAGAAATTTACTCTATTTTATGTGTATTCGTATATATATTTTGATACAAATTTACATTATTTATGTGTATTTTGCATATCTATTTCAATACAAATTTACTTTATTGTATGTGCATTTTGTATATTTATTTTAATACAAATTTAATTATTTCATGTGTATTTTTGTATATATATTTTTATGCAAATATGCGTTATTATATGGGTATTTTGCATCTCTATTTTCATACAAATTTACATTATTTTATTGATTTTTTGTTTATTTATTTTGATACGACTTAACATTATTCTATGTGTATTTTGTATATATATTTTTATACATATTTACATTATTTAATGTATATTTTGTATATATATTTGATCAAAATTTACGTTATTTTATGTGTATTTGTTTATATATTTTCATACAAATTTATATTTTTTTATGTGTTTTTTGTATATGTATTTCAATACAAATTTGCCTAATTTTATGTGTCTTTTGCATATATATTTTCAAACAAATTTAAATTATTTTTGTGTATTTTTGTATATATTTTTATTCAAATTTTAGTTATTTTAATTGTATATATATATATATATATATATATATATATATATATATATATATATATATATATATATATATATATATATATATATATATATATATATATATATATATATATATATATATATATATATATGTGTTTTTTTTTCTAAAAATATACATTCTTTTATTGGAATTTTGTTTATTTATTTTGATACGAGTTTACGTTATTTTATGTGTATTTTGTATATATATTTTCATAAAAATTTACGTTATTTTATTGTGTGTATTCGTATTTATTTTGATACAAATTTTATACAAATTCATGTTATTATATGTGTATTTGTATATATATTTTCATACAAATTTATATTATTTTGTGTATTTTTACATATATTTCATTACAAATTTACCTTATTTTATGTTTATTTTGTATATTTATTTAATTCAATTTTAAATTATTTTATGTGAATATTTGTATTTGTATTTAGGTAATTTTGTGTATTTTCTATATATATTTTCATCCAAAATTACATTATTTTATTGGTATTTTCTTAATTTAATTCGATAAGAATTTAGATTTTTAGGTATTTTGTATACATATTTTTATACTTATTTACATTATCTAATGAGTGTTTTGTATATATATTTTTATGCAAATTTATTTATTATGAAATTTGCGTTATTTTATATGTATTTTGAATATGTTTTCACATACAAATTTACATTATTGGTATTTTGTTTATTTATTTTGATAGGAATTACATGATTATATGTGAATTTTGCACATATTTTTTATACGTATTTACATTACTTAATGTGTATTTTGTTTATATATTTTTATACAAATTTGCGTTATTATATGTGTATTTGTATATATATTTTGATACAAATTTACTTTATATTTTGTTTTTTGTATATATATTTCAATTCAAATTTAGCTTATTTTATGTGTATTTTGTATATCTATTTTCATACAAATTTAACTACTTCTGTGTATTTTTGTCTATAGTTTTATATAAATTTACGTTATTTTATGTGCATTTTGCATATTTATATTGATACAAATACACATTCTTTTAATGGTATTTTGTTTATTTATTTTATACGAATTTACATAATTTTATGTGTATTTTGAAAAATTTTTTTTATACGTATTTACATAATTTTAGTTGTATTTTGTATATATATTTTTATAGAAATCTACGTTATTTTATGTGTATTCGTATATATATTTTGAAACAAATTTGCATTGTTTTATATGTATTTTGCATATCTATTTCAATACAAATTTACCTTACTATATGTGCATTTTGTATATTTATTTTAATACAAATTCAAATATTTTATATGTATTTTGGTATATATATTTATATAAAAAAATGCGTTATTTTATAGGTATTTTGCATCTTAATTTTCATACAAATTTACATTATTTTATTATTATTCTGTGTATTTATTTTGATACGATTTTACATTATTCTATTTGTGTTTTGTATATATTTTTTTATACATATTTACATTCTTTAATGTGTATTTTGTATATATATATTATACAAAAGTACGTTATTTTAAGTGTATTTGTTTATATATTTTCATACAAATTTACATTATTTTAAGTGTATTTTGTATATGTATTTCAATACAAATTTACCTATTTTTAAGTCTATTTTGTGTATTTATTTTCATACAAATTTAAATTATTTTTGTGTATTTTTGTATATAGTTTTATACAAATTTAGGTTATTTTATGTGTATTTTGTATATCTATTTTCATACAAACACACATTCTTCTATTGATATTTTGTTTATTTATTTTGACGCGAATTTACATTATTTAATGTGTATTTTGTATATATATATATTTTTATACGTATTTACATCATTTCATGTGTATTTTGTATATATATTTCTATAGAAATCTACGTTATTTTATGTGTATTCGTATATAGATTTTGAAACAAATTTACACTTTTATGTGAATTTTGCATATTTTTTCAATACAAATTTACCTTATTTTATATGCATTTTGTAAATTAATTTTATTACAAATCTAATTATTCTATGTGTATTTTTGTGTATGCATTTTTATAAAAAATATGCTTTATTTTATGGGTATTTTGCATCTTTATTTTCATACAAATTTACATTATTTAATTGATATTCTGATCATTCATTTTGATACGATTTGACATTATTCTATGTGTATTTTGTAAATATTTTTGATACAAATTTACGTAATTTTATGTGTATTTGTTTATATATTTTGACACAAATTTACAATATTCTATTGATATTTTGTATATATATTTCAAAAGAAATTTACCTAGTTTTATGTGTATTTTGTATATCTATTTTCATACAAATTCAAATTATTTCAATGTATTTTTGTATATATTTTAATACAAATTTTATTTATTTTATGTGTATTTTGTAAATTTATTTTCATTCAAATATATATTATTTTATTCGTATTTTGTTGATTTATTTTGCTACGAGTTTACATTATTTTATATGTACTTTGTATATATATTTTTATACGCATTTACATTATTTAATATTTATTTTGAATATATATTTTTATACAAATTCATGGTATTTTATGTGTATAAAACACATTTTATGTGTATTTTATGTGTATGGAACAATCTTCCTTCATCTGTATTTCCTCCTGCCTACGACTTGAACTCTTTCAAGAGGAGGTATCAGGACACCTCTCCTCCCGTATTTGATCTTGCTTTCGGCCACCTCTTTTGTTTCTTTTTTAGGAGCAGCGAGTAGCGGGCTTTTTTTTATTATTGTTTTCTTTTTTTGTGTGTGCCCTTGAGCTGCCTCCTTTGAAGTAAAAAAAAAAAAAAAAAAAAAAAAATTAGTATATATATTTTCATATAAATTTACATTATTTTATGTGTATTTTGTACATATATTTCATTACAAATTTACCTTATTGTATGTTTATTTTGTATATTTATTTCATTTAATATTAAATTATTTTATGTGTATATTTGTATTTGTATTTAGGTTATTTTATATGTATTTTCTATATATATTTTCATCCAAAAATTACATTATTTTATTGGTATTTTGTTATTTTAGCTCGATTAGAATTTAGATTATTTTATAGGTATTTTGTATACATATTTTTATACGCATTGACATTATTTAATGTTTGTTTTGTATATATAGTTTTATGCAAATTTACTTTATTTTATGTCCATTTTTGTACATATATTTTTATAGAAATTTCCGTTCTTTTATGTATATTTTGTATATGTTTTCTCATACAAATTTACATTATTTTATTGGTATTTTGTTTATTTATTTTGATACGAATTACATTATTATATGTGTATTTTGTACATATCTTTTATACGTATTTACATTATTTAATGTGTATTTTGTTTATATATTTTTATACAAATTTACGTTATTATATGTGTATTTGTATAAATAGTTTGATACAAATTTACATTATTTTATGTATTTTGTATATGTATTTCAATTCAAATCTAGCTTATTTTAAGTGTATTGTGTATAAATATTTTCATACAAATTTAATTACTTTTGTGTATTTTTGTATAAGGTTTTATACAAATTTACGTTATTTTATGTGTATTTTGTATATTTTTATTTATACAAATACTTATTCTTTTATTGGAATTTTGTTTATCTATTTTGATACCAATTTACATTATTTTATGTGAATTTTGTATATATATTTTTATAGAAATCTACGTTATTTTGTGTATTGGTGTATATATTTTGAAAGAAATTTACATTGTTTTTTATGTATTTTCCATATCTATTTCAATACAAATTTACCTTAATGAATGTGCATTTTGTATATTTATTTTAATACAAATTTAAATATTTTATGTGTATTTTGGCATATATATATATATATATATATATATATATATATATATATATATATATATATATATATATATATATATATATATATATATATATATATATATATATATATATATATATATATATTTATATATATATATATATATATTTTATGGGTATTTTGCATCTTTATTTTCATACAAATTTACATTATTTTATTAATATTCTGTGTATTTATTTTGATACGATTTTACACTATTCTATTTGTGTTTTGTATATATTTTTTTCATACATATTTGCATTATTTAATGTGTATTTTGTATATATATTTTATACAAATTTACGTTATTTAAAGTGTATTTGTTTATATATTTTCATTCAAATTTACATTATATTATGTGTATTTTGTATATGTATTTCAATAGAAATTTTCCTAATTTTATGTGTATTTTATATATCTATTTTCATACAAATTTAAATTATTTTTGTGTATTTTTGTATGTATTTTTTATATATATTTTTATAGAAATTTACGTTTTTTTATGTGTATTCGTATATATATTTTGAAATAAATTTACATTGTTTTATGTGTGTTTTGCATATCAATTTTAATACAAATTTACCTTATTGTATGTGCATTTTGTATATTTATTTTAATACAAATTTAATTATTTCATGTGTGTTTTTGTATACATATTTTTATTATTGATATTGTGTGTATTTATTTTGATACGATTTTACATTATTCTATGTGTATTTTGTATGTATTTTATTTCATATATTTACATTATTTAATGTGCATTTTTTTATATATTTTATACAAATATATGTTACTTTATGTCTATTTGTTTATATATTTTCATACAAATTTACATTATTTTATGTGTATTTTGTATAAATATTTCAATACAAATTTACTAAATTTTATGTGTATTTTGTATATCTATTTCCATACAAATTGAAAGTATTTTGGTGTATTTTTGTATATATTTTTATACAATACAATATTTTATATATTATTTTGTATATTTATTTTCCTACATATATACCTTCTTATACTGAAATTTAGCTTTTTGAATTTGAGACGAATTTACCTTATTTACCTATATATATATATATATATATATATATATATATATATATATATATATATATATATATATATATATATATATATATATATATATATATATATATATATATATATATATAACACAAATAGAATAATGTAAAATCTTATCAAAATAAATGCACAAAATATTAATAAAATAATGTATTTTTGTATGAAAATTAAGATGCAAAATACCCATAGAATAACGCATTTTTTATAAAAATATATATAACAAAATACACATAAAATATTTGAATTTGTATTAAAATAAATATACAAAATGCACATATAATAAGATAAATTTGTATTGAAATACATATACAAAATACACATAAAATAATGTTAATTTGTATGAAAATATATAAACAAATACACATAAAATAATGTAAATTTGTATAAAATATATATGCAAGATACACATTAAATAAAGTATATATGTATAAAAAAAAATATATACAAAAAACAAAGAGAATAATGTAAAATCGTATCAAAATAAATACACAGAATATTATTAAAATTATATATACCAAAATACACATAAAGTATTTAAATTTGTATTGAAATAAATATACAAAATGCACATAAAATGATGTAAATACGTATAAAAATATATATACAAAATACACCTAAAATAAGGTAAATTCGTCTCAAATTCAATGAACTAAATTTCAATAAAAGAATGAATATATGTAGGAAAATAAATATACAAAATAAAATATAAAATAACTAAAATTTGTATAAACATATATACAAAAATACACAAAAATAGTTTCAATTTGTATGAAAGTAGATATACAAAGTACACATGAAATAATATAAATTTGTATGCAAATATATAAACAAATAGACATAAAGTAACGTATATTTGAAAAAAATTGTTATAGAAAATGCACATTAAATAATGTAAATATGTAAAATAAAATATATACAAAATACACATAGAACAATGTAAAATCGTACCAAAATAAATTCACAGAATATCAATAAAATAATGAAAATTTGTATGAAAATAAAGATGCAAAATACCCATAAAAAAAGCATATATTTATAAAAATATATATACAAAAATACACATCAAATAATTAAATTTGTATTAAAATAAATATACAAAATGAACATACAATATGGTCAATTTGTATAGAAGTAGATATCCAAAACACACATAAAACAATGTAAATTTGTATCAAAATTTATATAGGAATACACATAAAAAAACGTAAATTTCTATAAAAATATATATATATAAAATACAGATAAAATGATGTAAATACGTATAAAAATATATATACAAAATACACATTAAATAATGTAAATTCGTACCAAAATAGATAAACAAAATACCAATAGAAGAAGGTGAATTTGGATGAAAATAAATTACAAAATACACACAAAATAACGTAAATTTGTATAAAACTATATACAAAAATACACAAAAGTAATTTAAATTTGTATGAAAATAGATATACAAAATATATATAAAATAAACTAAATTTGTATTGAAATATATATACAAAATACATAAAATAATGTAAATTTGTATCAAAATATTTAAACAGACACGCCTAAAATAACGTAAATTTGTTTTAAAATATATAAACAGAATACACATTAAATAATGAAAATACGTATACAAAGTATATACAAAATACACATATAATAATGTAAATTCGTATCAAAATACATAAACAAAAAAACAATAAAAAAATGTCAATTTTTAGGAAAAAATATATACAAAAAACACATAAAATAACGCAAATTTCTATAAATATATATGTACAAAAATGCACATAAAATAATTTAAATTTGTATGAAAATAAATAAACAAAATACACATAGAATAAGGCAAATTTTTAGGAAAAAAAGTACAGAATACACTTAAAATAATGTAAATTTGTATAAAACAACAACACAAATGCACATAAAATGAAGTAAAATTGTATAAAAAATATATATACAAAATACACATTAAGTAATGTAAATGCGTATAAAAATATGTATAGAAAATACAAATGAAATAATCTAAACTCGTATAGAAATAAATGAACAAAATACCGATAAAATAATGTAATCTTGAGTGAAAATATATATAGAAAATACACATAAAATAACGTAAATACAAATAAATATATACACATAAAATAATTTAAATTTGAATGAAAATAAATATAAAAATAATCATAAAATAAGGCAAATTTGTGATAAAATATATATACAAAATACACATAAAATAATGTAGATTTGTATCAGAATATATATAGAAATACAGGTAAAGTAACATAAATTTGCATAAAAATATATATACAAAATACACATTAAATAATGTAAATACGTATAAAAATATATATGCAAACTACACATAAAACAATGTAAATTCGTATCAAAATAAATCAACAAAATACCAATAAAATAATACATATAAGTGTGATACTAAATTTAAAAAATACACATAACATAACTAAAATTTGTATTAAAATCTATACAAAAAAAACAAAGTAATAATTAAAATTTGTATGAAAATAGATAAACAAAATACACATAAAATTAGGTAAATTCGTTTTGAAATATACGTATATACAGAATACCCATAAAATATTGTAAATTTCTATCAAAATATATAAAGAAATAAACATGAAATAGCGTAAATTTGCATATATATATATATATATATATATATATATATATATATATATATATATATATATATATATATATATATATATATATATATATATATATATATATATATATATATATATATATATATATATATACACAAAATATACATTAAATAATGTAAATATGTAAGGAAAATATATACAAAATACACATAGAATAATGTAAAATTGTATAAATATAAATAGGCAGAATATCAATAAAGTAATGTAAAAATTTATGAAAATAAAGATGCCACATTGCCTTAAAATAACTCATATTGAAAAAAAGTATATATACAAAAATTCACATAAAATAATTAAATTTGTATTAAAATAAATATTCAAAATACACATACAATAAGGTAAATTTGTATTAAAATAGATATGGAAAATACACATAAAATAATGTAAATTTGTATCAAAATATATACAAATGCACAAAATAAAATGACAATTTTTTTTTGAAAATATATATACAAAATACGCATAAAATAATGTAAATACGAAGAAAAATATATATACAAAATACACATAAAATAATGTAAATTCGTATAAAAAAAAATCCAATAAAAGAATGTATATTTGTAGGAAAATATATATACAAAATACAAATAAAATAACTAAAATTTGTATAACAATATATACAAAAATACACAAAAATATTTTAAATTTGTTTGAAAATAGATATGCTAAATACACATAAAATTAGGCAAATTAGTATTGAAATACTTATAAAAAATACACAGAAAATAATGTAAATTTGTATGAAAATATATAAACAAATACACATAAAATAACGTAAATTTGCAAAAAATATATATACAAAATATACATTAAATAATGTAAATATGTATAAAATATATAAACAAAATACAAATAGAATAATGTAAAATCGTATCAAAATAAATAAACAGAATATCAGTAAAATAATGTAAATTTGAATGAAAATAAAGATGCAAAATACCCCTATAATAACGCATATTTGTATAAAAATATATATACAAAAATACATATAAAATAATTAAATTTGTATTAAAATAAATATACAAAATGCACATACAATAAAGTAAATTTGTATTGAAATAGATATACAAAATACACATCAATAATGTAAATTGGCATCAGAATATATATAAGAATACACATAAAATATAGTAAATTTCTATGAAAATATACATACAAAATACATATAAAATGATGCAAATATGTTTAAAAATATATATACCAAATACACCTAAAATAATGTAAATTCGTATCAAAATAAATAAACAAAAGTCCGATTAAAGAACGTCTATTTGTAGGAAAATAAATATAAAAAATACACATAAAATAACGAAACTTTGTATGAAAATATAAACAAAAATACACAAAAATAATTTCAATTTGTATGAAAATATATATACAAAATACATATATAATTAGTTAAATTTGTATTTACAAAATGCATATTAAATAATGTAGATTTGTATGAAATGAAAACAAATACACATAAAATAACGTACATTTGTAAAAAATATATATACAAAATACACATAGAATAATGTAAAATCGTATCATAATAAATACACAAAATATCAATAAAATAATGTAAATTTGTATGAAAATAAAGATGCAAAATACCTATAAAATAAAGCATATTTTTATAAAAATACATATACAAAAATACACATAGAATAATTAAATTTGCATTAAAATTTATATACAAAATGCACATACCATAAGGTAAATTTGTATTGAAAAAATATGCAAAATACACGTAAAACAATGTAAATTTGTTTAAAAATATATACGAATACACATAAAATAACGTAGATTTCTATAGAAATATATATACAAAATACACATGAAATGATGTAAATACGTATAAAAATATATATACAAAATACACATTAATTAATGTAAATTCGTGTCAAAATAAATAAAAAAATATTAATAAAAGAATGTGTATTTGTATGAAAATAGATATACAAAATACACATAAAATAACCTAAATTTGTATAAAACTATATACAAAAATACGCAAAAATAATTTAAATTTGGATGAAAATAAATATACAAAATACATATAAAACTAGGTAAATTTGTATTGAAATACATATACAAAATACACATAAAATAATGTAAATTTGAATGAAAATATATAAACAAATACACTTAAAATAACGTAAATCTGTATAAAATATATATACAAAATACACATTAAATAATGTAAATATGTATAAAAAAATATATACAAAACACAAAAAGAATAATGTAAAATCGTATCAAAATACATACACAGAATATTAATAAAATAATGTAAATTTGTATGAAAATAAAGATGCAAAATACCCATAAAATAACGCACTTTTTATAAAAATATATATACCAAAATAGACATAAAATATTTGAATTTGTATTAAAATAAATATACAAAATGCACATACAATAAGGTAAATTTGTATTGAAATAGATATGCTAAATACATAAAAACAATGTAAATTTGTTTCAAAATATATATACGAATACACATAAAAAAACGTAGATTCCATTAAAAATATATATACAAAATACACATAAAATGAGGTAAATACGTATATAAAATGTATACAAAATACACATAAAATAATGTTCGTATCAAAATAAATAAACAAAATACCAATAAAAGAATGTGTATTTGTTTATATATAAATGTACAAAATACACATAAAATAACGTATATTTGTATAAAACTATATACAAAAATACACAAAAGTAATTAAATTTGTATGAAAATATATATACAAAATACACATAAAATAAGCTAGTTTTGAGTTGAAATATATATACAAAATACATAAAATAATGTAAATTTGTATCAAAATATTTATACAAATACACATATAATAACGTAAATTTGTATAAAAATATATAAAGAAAATACTCACTAAATGATGTAAATACGTATCAAAAATATGTACAAAAACAGCATATAATAATGTAGTTCGTATCAAAATAAATAAACAAAATACCAATAAAATAATGTAAATTTGTATGAGAAAACATATACAAAATGAACATCAAATAAGGTAAATTTGTAATGAAATATATGTACAAAATACACATAAAATAATATAAATTTGTATAAAAATATATATAGAAATACACGTAAAATAACATAAATTTGTATAAAAAAATATATTCAATATAAACATTAAATAATATAAATGCGTATGAAAATATATATACAAAGTACATATAAAATAATGTAAATTCGTATCAAAATAAATCAACAAAATACCAATAAAATAATATATATATATATATATATATATATATATATATATATATATATATATATATATATATATATATATATATATATATATATATATATATATATATATATATATATATATATATATATATATATATATATATATATATATATATATATATATATATATATATATATATATAGGTAGGAAGACACCTATCGAACGGGCGCAAGCCACTCCCAGTGAGGTATACATGGGAGGTGAGAAGGGAGCTGAAGCCCTCCAAAGACCCTTCCCATGTCCTCACTAACCGTTTCCCTATTGTCTCACCAACACCGGAGAGTAGTTCAGCATGCTCTCTAAAGACAGATCCTCTCTTTATCCACACCACACTACATTCACACAACATATACACCTTTTCCCAAAATTAAAATTTCAAAATGGCGCACATACACCAAGCCTCGGAGTCCCCGCCTGGGGAGGGGACCACAAATTCCCCCAGGGAGGACTCCCCTTCTGGCTGCTGACCCGAGAGGTGTCTTGGTAACTCCTCGAACCTATTTCTTCTCAATTTCTGCAACATTCGCAGTCTTCGCTCTAATTTTCATTCTGTGGAACATCATCTCTCCTCCTCTAAACCTCACCTTCTCTTCCTTACCGAAACACAGGTTTCTGAGGCTGCTGACAGCAATCTCTACTCTGTTCCCTCCTACTATCTCTATCCTAAATTTGAATCCAAAGCTGGATGTTGCGCCTACGTGCGCAACGACATCACTTGCTCTCGTGCCCACGACCTTGACTCTTCTGAATTTTCCTCCATCTGGCTAAGACTTCATTGTCATTCTATTACTAAATACATCTGTGCTGTTTATCTCTCATCTAACTCTACCAACTATGTAAAATTCTTTGGCTATTTGAATTCTAATGTGGAGCACATCTTGACCCACTCTCCCTTCGCTGAAATCTCCATCCTAGGAGATTTCAATGTTCACCACCAGCTTTGGCTTTCATCCTCTTTCACTGACCATCCTGGTGAACAAGCCTACAACTTTGCTATCCTCAACGACCTAGAGCAGTTGGTCCAGCACCCTACACGTATTCCCGACCGTCTTGGAGACCGGCCCAACTTTCTAGACCTCTTCCTTACCTCAAACCCTTCTGCTTATTCTGTCAAACTGTTCTCTCCGTTGGGCTCCTCCGATCACAATCTTATTTCTGAATCCTGTCCTATCGCTCCTGTACACCCTCTGGACCCACCGAAGAGGCGATGCTTCTGGCATTTTGCTTCAGCTCGGTGGGACGATCTGAGGATGTACTTTTCCGATATCCCGTGGAATGATTATTGCTTCCAGGATAGAGACCCCTCTGTGTGTGCTCAGCGCATCACAGAGGTGATTGTCTCTGGAATGGAGGCATACATTCCTCGTTCTTTCTCTACTCCTCACGCTAAAAAGCCTTGGTTTAATCACGCTTGTTCTCGTGCTGTCAATGATAGAGAGGTAGCTCACAAAAGGTACCAGAGCCTTCAAACTAATGCTAATTATGAACTTTACATTTCTGCCCGAAATCGTTCCAAATCTATTCTCCGACTAACCAAAAATTCTTTCATTAATAGAAAATGCCAAAACCTTGCTTTCTCTAACTCTTCCCGTGACTTCTGGCATCTAGCCAAAAACATCTCCTCCAACTTCACTTCTCCATCTTTCCCTCCACTCCTCAGTCCTGACGGCAACACTGCCGTCTCATCTATCTCTAAGGCTGAACTCTTCTCTCAAACTTTTTCTAAAAACTCCACTCTGGACGATTCTGGGCATATTCCTCCTACTCATCCCCCCTCTGACTCCTTTATGCCTGTTATAAAGATTCTTCAAAATGATGTTTTCTATGCCCTCTCTGTCCTCAATCCTCAGAAGACTTATGGACCTGATGGAGTGCCTCCTATTGTCCTTAAAAACTGTGCCTCCGTGCTGTCACCCTGCCTGGTCAAACTATTTTGCCTCTGCCTGTCAACATCTACCTTTCCTTCTTGCTGGAAGTATGCCTTCATACAGCCTGTGCCTAAGAAGGGTGACCGGTCCAATCCCTCAAACTACCGTCCTATAGCTTTACTTTCTTGTCTATCTAAAGCTTTTGAATCAATCCTTAACCGCAAGATTCAAAAGCACCTTTCCACTTCTGACCTTCTATCTGATCGCCAGTATGGGTTCCGCAAGGGGCGTTCTACTGGTGATCTCCTAGCCTTCTTAACTGACTCCTGGTCATCTTCTCTTAGCCGTTTCGGTGAAACTTTTGCTATTGCGCTGGACATATCAAAAGCTTTTGATAGGGTCTGGCACAAATCTTTGCTTTCCAAACTACCCTCCTACGGTTTCTATCCTTCTCTCTGTACCTTTATCTCCAGTTTCCTTTCTGACCGTTCTATTTCTGCCGTGGTAGACGGTCACTGTTCTTCCCCTAAATCTATTAACAGTGGTGTCCCACAGGGTTCTGTCCTATCTCCCACTCTTTTTCTGTTGTTCATTGATGATCTTCTTTCCAAAACGAACTGTCCTATCCATTCCTACGCCGATGATTCCACTCTGCATTACTCAACTTCTTTTAAAAGAAGACCCACCCTACAGGAACTTAACGACTCAAGGCCGGAGGCTGCAGAACGCTGAGCCTCAGCCCTTACTATTATTTCCGATTGGGGCAAGAAGAACCTGGTGTCCTTCAACGCCTCAAAAACACAGTTTCTCCACCTATCCACTCGACACAATCTTATAAACAACTATCCCCTATTCTTTGACAACACCCAGCTATCACCTTCCTCAACACTAAACATCCTCGGTCTATCCTTAACTCAGAATCTCAACTGGAAACTTTATATCTCATCTCTTACTAAATCAGCTTCCTCGAGGCTGGGCGTTCTGTACCGTCTCCGCCAGTTCTTCTCCCCTGCACAGTTGATGTCCATATACAGGGGCCTTGTCCGCCCTCGTATGGAGTATGCATCTCATGTGTGGGGGGGCTCCACTCACACAGCTCTTCTGGACAGAGTGGAGGCTAAGGCTCTTCGTCTCATCAGCTCTCCTCCTCATACTGATAGTCTTCTACCTCTTAAATTCCGCCGCAATGTTGCCTCTCTTTCTATCTTCTATCGGTATTTCCACGCTGACTGCTCTTCTGAACTTACAAAATACACATTAAATAATGGAAAAATGTATAAAAAATATAAACAAAATACACATAGAATAATGTAAAATCGTATCAAAATAAATGAGCAGAATATGAATAAAATAATGTAAATTTCTATGAAATTAAAGATGCAAAATACACATAAAATATCGCATATTTGTATAAAAATAAATATACAAAAATAGACATAAAATAATTAAATTTGTATTAAAATTAATATACAAAATGTACATACAATAAGGCAAATTTGTATTGAAATAGTTATGCAAAATACACATCAAATAACGTAAATTTGTATTAAAAAATATATACGAAAACAAATAAAATAACGTAAATTTCTTTGAAAATATATATAAGGAATACACATAAAATGATGTAAATACCTATAAAAATATATATACAAAATACACCTAAATAAGGTAAATTCGTATCAAATTCAATTAACAAAATTTTCATAAAAGAATGTATATATGTAGGAAAATAAATATACAAAATACACATAAAATAACCTAAATTTCTATTGAAATTCATATACAAAATACACATAAAATAATGTAAATTTATATGAAAATATATAAACAAATAGACATAAAGAAACCGTATATTTGTATAAAATAAATATATATATATATATATATATATATATATATATATATATATATATATATATATATATATATATATATATATATATATATATATATATATATATATATATATATATATATATATATATATATATATATATATATATATATATATATATATATATATATATATATATATATATATATATATATAGAAAATGCACATTAAATAATGTAAATATGTAAAATAAAATATATACAAAATACATATAAAATAAGGTAAAATCGTATCAAAATAAATACACAAAATATCAATAAAATAATGTAAATTTGTATGAAAATAAAGAAGCAAAATACCCATATAAAAGCATATTTAAAAAAAAAAATATATATACAAAAATACACATCAAATAATTAAATTTGTATTAAAATAAATATACAAAATGCACATACAATATGGTAAATTTGTATTGAAATAGATATGCAAAACACACATAAAACAATGTAAATTTGTTTCAAAATATATATACGAATACACATAAATAGACGAAAATTTCTTTAAAAAAATATATAAAAAATACACATAAAATGATGTAAATACGTATAAAAATATATATACAAAATACACATTAAATAATGTAAATTCGTACCAAAATAAACAAACAAAATACCAATAGAAGAATGTGAATTTGTATTAAAATAAATATACAAAATACACATAAAATAACGTAAATTTGTAAACAACTATATTCAAAAATACACAAAAGTAATTTAAATTTATATGAGAATATATATACAAAATATACATAAAATAAAATAAATTTGTATTGAAATATATATACAAAATACATAAAATAATGAAAATTTGTATCAAAATATTTAAACATACGCATAAAATAACGTAAATTTGTTTTAGAATATATAAACAAAATACACATTAATTAATGAAAATACGTATACAAAATATATACAAAATACACATGTAATAACGTAAATTCGTATATAAATACGTAAACAAAATACCAATAAAAAAATGTAAATTTGTATGAAAAAATATATGCAAGATACACATAAGATAACGTAAATTTCTACAAAAAATATATTTACAAAAATGCACATAAAATAATTTAAATTTGTATGAAAATAAATAAAGAAAATACACATAAAATAAGACAAATTTGTAGTAAAAAAAGTACAGAATACAATTAAAATAATGTAAATTTGTATAGAAAAACAACACAAATGCACATAAAATGAAGTAAAATTGTATAAAAAATATATATACAAAACACACATTAAATAATGTAAATGCGTATAAAAAAATGTATTGAAAATACACATGAAATAGTCTAAACTCGTATCGAAATAAATAAACAAAATACCGAAAAAAGAATGTAATTTTGAATGAAAATATATATAGAGAATACACATAAAATAACATAAATAGAAATAAATATATACACATCAAATTTTTTTAATTTGAATGTAAATAAATATAAAAATACACATAAAATAAGGCAAATTTGTAATAAGATATATATGCATAATACACATAAAATAGTGTAGATTTGTATCAATATATATATATATATATATATATATATATATATATATATATATATATATATATATATATATATATATATATATATATATATATATATATATATATATATATATATATATATATATATATATATATACAAATACACGTAAAAAAACAAAAATTTGTTTAAAAATATATATACAAAATACACATTAAATAATGTAAATACGTATAAAAGTATATATAAAAATTACACATAAAACAATGTAAACTCGTATCAAAATAAATCAACAAAATACCAAAAATTAATATATATTTGTGTGAAATTAAATTTTAAAAACACACATAACATAACTAAAATTTGTATTAAACTCTATACAAAAAAAAAAACAGAAATAATTTAAATTTGTATGAAAATAGATATACAGAATACACGTAAAATTAGGTAAATTTGTTTTGAAATATAAGTATATTCAAAATACTCATAAAATATTGTAAATTTCTATCAAAATATATAAACAAATAAACATAAAATATTTATATAAATATATAAAAATATATATATATATATATATATATATATATATATATATATATATATATATATATATATATATAAATATATATATATATATAAATATACATTAAATAATGTAAATATGTATGAAAATATATACAAAATACACATAGAATAATGTAAAATTGTATAAATATAAATAAACAGAATATCAATAATATATATATATATTTTTTTATATATATATATATATATATATATATATATATATATATAGATATATATATATATATATACAAAAATTCACATCAGTAATTAAATTTGTATTAAAATAAATATAGAAAATACACACACAATAAGGTAAATTTGTATTGAAATAGATGTTCAAAATACAAATAAAATAATGAAAATTTGTATCGAAATATATACGAATACAACCAATAAAATAACGTAATTTTTTTATGAAAATATATATACAAAATACACATAAAATAATGTAAATACGTAGAAAAATATATATACAAAATACACATAAAATAATGTAAATTCGTATCAAAATAAATAAACAAAATTCCAATAAAAGAATGTATATTTGTAGGAAAATATATATACAAAATACAAATAAAATAACTAAAATTTGTATAAAAATATATACAAAAATACAGAAAAATAATTAAAATTTGTTTGAAAATAGATATGCAAAATACACATAAAATTAGGCAAATTTGTATTGAAATACATATACAAAATACACATAAAATAATATAAATTTGTATGAAAATATATAAACAAATACACATAAAATAACGTAAATTTGCAAAAAATATATATACAAAATATACATTAAATAATGTAAATATGTATAAAAATATATATACAAAATACACATAGAATAATGTAAAATCGTATCAAAATAAATAAACAGAATATCAGTAAAATAATGTAAATTTGTATGAAAATAAAGATGCAAAATACCGCTATAATAACGCATATTTGTATAAAAATATATATACAAAAATACACATAAAATAGTTAAATTTGAATTAAAAAAAAAAAAAAAATGCACATACAATAAACTAAATTTGTATTGAAATAGATATGCAAAATACACATCAATAATGTAAATTTGTATCAAAATATATATACGAATACACATAAAATATAGTAAATTTCTATGAAAATATACATACAAAATACTTATAAAATGATGCAAATAAGTATAAAAATATATATACCAAATACACCTAAAATAATGTAAATTCGTATCAAAATAAATAAACAAAATTACGATAAAAGAACGAATATTTGTAGGAAAATAAATATACAAAATACACATAAAATAGCGAAAATTTGTATAAAAATATATACAAAAATACACAAAAATAATTTCAATTTGTATGAAAATAGATATACAAAATACATATATAATTAGTTAAATTTGTATTTAAATACATGTACAAAATATACATTAAATAATGAAAATTTGTATGAATTGAAAACAAATACACGTAAAATAATGTACATTTGTAAAAAATATATATACAAAATACACATAGAATAATATAAAATCGTATCAAAATAAATACACAGAATATCAATAAAATAATGGAAATTTGTATAAAAATAAAGATGCAAAATACCCATAAAATAGAGCATATTTTTATAAAAATACATATACAAAAATACACATAGAATAATTAAATTTGCATTAAAATTTATATACAAAATGCACATACAATAAGGTAACTTTATATTGAAAAAATATGCAAAATACACGTACAACAATGTAAATTTGTTTCAAAATATATATACGAATACACATAAAATAACGTAGATTTCTATAGAAATATATATTCAAAATACACATGAAATGATCTAAATACGAATAAGAATATATGTACAAAATACACATTAAATAATGTAAATTCGTGTCAAAATAAATACACAAAATAACAATAATAGAATGTGTATTTGTATGAAAATAGATATACAAAATACTCATAAAATAACCTAAATTTGTATAAAACTATATACAAAAATACACACAAAAAAATTTAAATTTGGATGAAAATAAATTTACAAAATACATATAAAATTAGGTAAATTTGTATTGAAATACATATACAAAATACACATAAAATTATGTAAATTTTAATTAAAATATATAAATAAATACACATAAAATATCGTACATTTGTATAAAATATATCTACAAAATACACATAGAATAATGTAAAATCGTATCAAAATAAATGAATATCAATAAAATAATGTAAATTTGTATGAAAATAAAGATGCAAAATACCCATGAAAAAACATATTTTTTTAAAAAATATATATACAAAAATACATATCAAATAACTAAGTTTGTATTAAAATAAACATGAAAAATGCACATACAATATGGTAAATTTGTATTGAAATAGATATGAAAACACTCATGAAACAATGTAAATTTGTTTCAAAATATATATACGAATATACATGAAAAACGTAAATTTCTATAAAAAATATATATAAAAAATACACATAAAATGATGTAAATACGTATAAAAATATATATACAAAATACACATAAAATAATGTAAATTCGTACCAAAATAAATAAACAAAATACCAATAGAAGAATGTGAATTTGTATGAAAATAAATATACAAAATACACATATAATTACGTAAATTTGTATAAAACTATAAACAAAAATACACAGAAGTAATTTAAATTTGTATGAAAATAGATATACAAAATATACATAAAATAAACTAAATTTGTATTGAAATAAATTTACAAAATACATAAAATAATGTAAATTTGTATCAAAATATTTAAACAAATACGCATAAAATAACGTATATTTGTTTTAAAATATATAAACAAAAAGCAAATTAAATAATGAAAATATGTATACAAAATATATACAAAAATACACATATAATAATGTAAATTCGTATCAAAATACATAAACAAAATACCAATAAAAAAAGTAAATTTGTATGAAAAAATATATACAAAATACACATAAAATAAAGCAAATTTCTATTAAAATATATGTACAAAAGTGCACATAAAATAATTCAAATTTGTGTGAAAATAAATAAACAAAATACACATAAAATAAGGCAAATTTGCAGTAAAAAAAGTACACAATACACTTAAAATAATGTAAATTTTTATAAAAACAACAACACAAATGCACATAAAATGAAGTAAAATTGTATAAAAAAAAAAATATATATATATATATATATATATATATATATATATATATATTTATATATATATATATATATATATATATATATATATATATATATATATATATATATCACACATATTAAATAATGTAAATACGTATAAAAATATGTATAGAAAATACACATAAAATAATCTAAATTCGTATCGAAATAAATGAACAAAATACCGATAAAATAATGTAATTTTGAATGAAAGTATATATAGAAAATACATATAAAATAACGTAAATACAAATAAATATATACATATAAAATATTTTAAATTTTAATGAAAATAAATATAAAAATAAACATAAAATAAGGCAAATTTGTAATGAAATATATAAACAAAATACACATAAAATGATGTAAATTTGTATCAAAATATATATACAAATAAACGTAAAATAACATAAATTTGTATAAAAATATTTATACAAAATACACATTAAATAATGTAAATACGTATAAAAATATATAAACAAGTTACACATAAAACAATGTAAATTCGTATCAAAATAAATCAACAAAATACCAATAAAATAATATATATCTGTGTGTAATTAAATTTAAAAAATACATATAACGTAACTAAAATTTGTATTAAAATCTAAACCAAAAAAACAGAAATAAGTTAAATTTGTATGAAAATAGATATACAAAATACACATAGAATTAGGTAAATTTGTTTTGAAATATACGTATATACAAAATACCCATAAAATATTGTAATTTTCTATCAAAATATATAGACAAATAAATATAAAAAAAACGTTAATTGCATATATATATATATATATATATATATATATATATATATATATATATATATATATATATATATATATATATATAAAATATACATTAAATAAAGTAGAAATGTAAAGAAAATATATACAAAATACACATAGAATAATGTAAAATTGTAGCAATATAAATAAACAGATTATCAATAAAGTTATGTAAAAATTTATGAAATATAGATGCAAAATACACATAAAATAATTCATATATATATAAAAAAATATATATATATATATATATATATATATATATATATATATATATATATATATACACATAAAATAATTATATTTGTATTAAAATAAATATACAAAATACACATACAATAAGGTAAATTTGTATTGAAATAGATATGCAAAATACACATAAAGTAATGTAAATTTGTATCAAAATATATACGAATACACACAATAAAATGGCGTAAGTTTTTATGAAAATATATATAAAAAATACGCATAAATTAATGTAAATACGTAGAAATAAATAAATAAATAAATAAATAAATAAATATATATATATATATATATATATATATATATATATATATATATATATATATATATATATATATATATATATATATATATATATATATATATATA
This sequence comes from Eriocheir sinensis, assembly GCF_024679095.1. Classification (NCBI taxonomy): domain Eukaryota; kingdom Metazoa; phylum Arthropoda; class Malacostraca; order Decapoda; family Varunidae; genus Eriocheir; species Eriocheir sinensis. Next base: position 221,549 of record NW_026111833.1, read on the forward strand.
TATATATATATATATATACACATAAAATAATGTAAATTCGTATCAAAATAAATAAACAAAAATCCAGTAAAAGAATGTATATTTGTAGGAAAATATATATAGAAAATACAAAAAATATAACTAAAATTTCTATAAAAATATATACAAAAATACTCAAAAATAATTTAAATTTGTTTGAATATAGATATGCAAAATACACATAAAATTAGGCAAATTTGTATTGAAATAAATATACAAAATACACATAAAATAATGTAGATTTGTATGAAAATATATAACCAAATACACATAAAATAACATAAATTTGCATAAAATATACATACAAAATAGTCATTAAATAATGTAAAAATGTATAAAAATATATATATTCAAAATACACATAGAATAATGTAAAATCGTATAAAAAAAATAAACAGAGTATCAATGAAATAATGTAAATTTGTATGAAAATAAAGAGACAAAATAACCATATAATAACCCATATATAAAAAAAAAAATATATATATATATATATATATATATATATATATATATATATATATATATATATATATATATATACATATATATATATATATATATATATATATATATATATATATATATATATATATATATATATATATATATATATATATATATATATATATATATATATATATATATATATATATATATATATATATATATATATATATATATATATATATAGGGCAGGCGGTGGCCGAAATGGTAGCGTACTGGACCCACATTCACCGCGTGATGGATGACGCGGATTCGAATCCCCACGCAACCACTCAGATTTTACAGTCACCGCCGAGTGGCTTAAAACTACCCACATGCTGTCCTGAAGTCCACCCATGAACCCGGACTCTACAGGAAGCCGTCCAAGCGAATCAAGAACGAGTTCCGGGGGGCAGCATGAGGCAATGCAAGATGGCGCCACTATAAACACTCGACTGCGCCAGAACGGGCTGGGCCGACCATCAGGCCCCACCTGGAAGAAGCCTTGGGCCGACCATCAGGTCCCACCAGGAAGATGCCTTCCGGCGCAACAGGCAGCGACGTAAAAAAAAAAATAAATAAATAAATAAATAAATAAATAAATAAATAAATTTGTATTAAAATAAATATACAAAATGCACATACAATAAAGTAAATTTGTATTGAAATAGATATGCAAAATACACATCAATAATGTAAGTTTGTATCAAAATATATATACGAATACATATAAAATAGAGTATATTTCTATGAAAATATACATACAAAATACATATAAAATGATGTAAATAAGTATAAAAATATATATGCCAAATACACCTTAAATAATTTAAACTCGTATCAAAACAAATAAACAAAATTCCGATAAAAGAACGTATATTTGAAGGAAAATAAATATACAAAAAACACATAAAATAACGAAAATTTGTAAAAAAATATATACAAAAATACACAAAAATAATTTGAATTTGTTTGAAAATAGATATACAAAATACACATATAATTAGTTAAATTTGTATTTAAATACATGTACAAAATACATATAAAATAATGTAAATTTGTATGAAATGAAAACAAATACACATAACATAACGAACATTTGTATAAAATATATATACAAAATACACATTGAATAATGTGAAATCGTATCAAAATAAATACACAGAATATCAATAAAATAATGTAAATTTGTATGAAAATAAAGATGCAAAATACCCATCAAATAAATCATATTTTTAAAAAAAATTCATAAACAAAAATACACATAGATTAATTAGATTTGCATTAAAATTAATATACAAAATGCACATAAAATAAAGAAAATTTGTATTAAAAAAATATGCAGAATTCACATAAAACAATGTAAATTTGTTTCAAAATATATATACGAATACACATAAAATAACGTAGATTTCTCTAGAAATATATATACAAAATACACATGAAATGATGTAAATACGTATAAAAATATATATACAAAATACACATTAAATAATGTAAATTCGCGTCAAAATAAATAAACAAAATATCAATAAAAGAATGTGTATTTGTATGAAAATAGATATACAAAATACACATAAAATAACCTAAATGTGTATAAAACTATATACAAAAATACACAAAAAAAATTTAAATTTGTATGAAAATAAGTATACAAACTACACATAAAATTAAGTAAATTTGTATTGAAATACAAATATACAAATACAAATAATGTAAATTTGAATGAAAATATTTAAACAAATACAATTAAAATAACGTAAATTTGTATAAAATATATATACAAAATACACATTAAATAATGTAAATATGTATAAAAAAAATATATACAAAACACAAATAGAATAATGTAAAATCGTATCAAAATAAATACACAGAATATTAATGAAATAATGAAATTTGTATGAAAATAATGATGCAAAATACCCATAAAATAAAGTATTTAAAATATATATATATATATATATATATATATATATATATATATATATATATATATATATATATATATATATATATATATATATATATATATATATATATATATATATATATATATATATATATATATATATATATATATATATATATATATATATATATATATATATATATATATATATATATATATATATATATATATATATATATATATATATATATATATATATATATATATATATATATATAAATATATACAAAATGCACATAGAATAATGTAAAATGTATAAAATAAATATACAGATTATGAATAAAATAATGTAAATTTGTATGAAAATTAACATGCAAGATACCCATAAAATAACGCATTTAAAAAAAAAAAAAAATATATATATATATATATATATATATATATATATATATATATATATATATATATATATATATATATATATATACAAACAAAAATAAACATAAGATAAGTCAATTTGTATTAAATATACAAAATACAAATAAAATAATGTAAATTTGTTTCAAATATATATAAACAAATGTTAATATAAAAGAATGTAAATTTGTATAATATATATATACAAAATATATAAATAATATAAATTTGTATAAAACTATATACAAAAAACACATAAAATGAAATAAATGAATTTGTATGAAAATAGATATACAAAATACATATAAAATAAGCTAAATTTGAATTTAAATATATATACAAAATACTTAAAATAATGTAAATTTGTCTCAAAATATTTATACAAATACACATATACTTACGTAAATTCACATTAAATAATGTAAATACGTATAAAAAATGTGTACAAAATACCTATATAATAATTTAATTCGTATCAAAATAAATAAACAAAATACCTAAATTTGTATGAGAGTATATACAAAATACATATAAAATAATGTAAATTTGTATGAGAAAAATATTATACAAATACACATATAATTAAATATAAATAACGCAAATATATAAAAATGTACAT